>NC_092818.1:68651712-68746712 GCF_023375885.2 Dermacentor andersoni
TATAATTGTATCTTTCACCGTCATTTTTTTTTATTTCTTTTTCGTTGAACAGCTTGGCTAACGTTAGCTGGGACACACCATGCACAGCTCTACAGCACGGCAGGGCACCAGAGTAAAAACGCAGGTTGACGTTGGGGGTCCTACGAGCGTGAAGACAAAGAAACGAAACTCAAACAGAAGCGCTTTCCAATTCGTCGCCAGGGTTTCCTCCTCCACCGTTTCTCGTCCCTCCGACGGTGCCACGTGGTTGAACGAGAAAGCCCGTGCTGACGTCAACGTACCGCAGATGCCGCTCGCTATCGTGCATCCAGCGCGCATGCGCGACCCACGTGACTTCCAAACCGCGCAGCGTGCGAGACTGGCACTGCGCCGACGCCGTGAATATGACACGCCTAAAAAAAAGGGGGGCATCTTCTTTACAGATATAAAGGCATTCGCCGTCCGCTAGCTGCCTGTTTTCCTTAGAACTTCGGCTGAAGGCCTGCACTTCGTTTCGTAAAAAAAAACAGAGCAGTGCGGTGGAAGCTGCGCCGCTTTGCGGCGAAGTACCCCTCTTCGTGATTGATCTGCTCCGCGAAGGGCTCCGAATTAATTTTGACCGCTTGAGCTTCATTAATGCGAACCTAACTCAATTCACGCGAGCGGTTTTTTTCTTCTTTTTTTTTCTGCACTGATCGAAATGAGGCCGCCGCGTAAGGGAATCGAGCCTCCTACCCCGTGCTTGACGACAAAACGCTGTGCCCACTGAGAGCCTCCATGGCAGCTCGCGCGGAATATATTCAGGCGCAGAAACCAACTAGCTCGAACAGCGGCTTAAATAGACAGTAAAGATAGATATGAGTTAACCTATACGGCGTGACCTTTCTGTTTTCATGCTTTACAGAATTCTTAGATATCGGCTGTGACAGATCGCATAATTTTAGTCCTTGAGCAGTAGCATACGAGGAGGCGGACATTACTTGTACGAGAAATAGAAACACATGTTGAAATATTTAACAAAATGTACTAATGAACTGTTTATTTGGTATGTTTACGGCAAGTATGTTAATTCACGAATTCTAGCCGCTGAGTTGGCAAGGCGTACCCATTCGGAATTGTTTTTCAGGATGACACCAGATACACCAGGGTTATGTGTCCCCACCCGGAGGGAGTTCCCGTGCACCAAGCAGGTGCATCGGGACGCCGTACGGGAAATGGCGGCCACGGAAGCGATCAAAAAGCTCGTTTTTTCCGACTTTGAATTTTCGTCACTTAAGGTATCGGCACCTTTCCAACACTCTGGTGCAAATAAAAGGCCCTGCCGGACCGAACTGTCCGAAAACCACACTAAATCATTCAATCGATAGCAGAGACCGACGGGCGGTGCGTACAGAGGGAAGGGACGTACAGTCACCAGCAAAACCTTGCGGGATGCGGTTTTCCCTTCAAATGTGAATTCCTGCACTATTAAGGCATGACAGTTCGTATTTAATGAATCACTGTGTAGGTGGCGAAGGCTACTACACGCTGGAACATTTAACTCGAAGCTGTGTGACCACGCTTCGCAAGAATTCAGCTTCTTTGCAGATCCTGCGTCCCGTAAACTTTTGAGGTTGACTGTACAATCAACCCGAGCATGCGACTCGCACTTGCTGGGAATTCCTTGTTGGAGGAAAACAATTCACACGCGCGATGTGTCCGAAATTCGCTCGCAGTGACGAAAACAGGTCTGATTCAGTGAGCGCTCAAAAAAAAAAAAAAAAAATACAATTGGCTTCGCATGTACAAAAGGAAAAAAAGATATTCAGATAGAAAGCACGGCTCGGAATCTACGTGAAGCGAAGCTTTCGCGTAGCGGGTTAAACGAACGCTATATATATTTGCCCCACTTCATTCTGTGGCCTAAATAACATTGGCGTGTGAGCAACTGCTCAACCGTACCCGTGCTATACGTGGCGTTGGCACGTGCGATTGTGGCACTATGCTCGCGGACAACTTTCTGCAGCAATGAGGGGAAAGCTACGGGCGCGTTCCCGCGCAAAGTAGTCCGCAAGCGTATGACAGTGCTTTTGGTTGCTCGGAGCAGACGCTGAATCGACGCAGCTTCCACGTGCGACGGTTTCGCGTTCGCCCACCCGCGGAAGGGAAAGGCCGCAAAATAAGTAAACTTTTAGGCTCAGTGGTGTGTGTTTCACGTCATCTAACTATTGCTAATAAGATGTTTTGTTTTCTCTACCCCAACTTAAACTAACGTGGATGAAAACGCGGGACTCTTTTTCAGAGGCGCTCTGACTTGTGCAGGCTTTGCCTCCGTAGCTTTCCCTTTAATGCCATAGAAAGTGGTCCGCGAGTATAATAATACAACGACGAAAATAGCAGCTACGCAGATAGCACGCACTGCCGCAATCGGTGCAAGCACAGCATTCCGTACTGTTTCGCGACAACTGATGTCAATTTGGCGGTGATGACAATCACTATAATGTCCAAGTTGTTGGGTGCTTGGTGCAATATACGAGAGGGATGCAGCGGCGATGTTCTCCTTGCGTGGCCCACTCTTGTTTGTCCCCGCTGTACACACGGAACACACATCGAGACGTGTTCGCTCGAGGCGCGTTGTCGTGGGCCATTTGTTCGTGGCGTGCGAGTAGGTTAGCACTGTCACTGCCTCACACGACGGCGTCGCGTCGTGGCAGAAGTGTCAAATTAAATTAAGGTGCTTCACGTGCCAAAGCCGCAATCTGATCGTCAGGCACCACGTACAGTGGGGGTCCTCGAATTAATTTTGTCTACCTGGTATTCAGTGACGTACTCCTAAATCTAAATGCACAAGCGACTTTTATGTTAGTTTTTTTTTTTTGCGTTTTGCCCCCGTCGAAATGAAGCCACCACGGTAGCGACTAAACTCGCGACCTCGAGCAACGCCATATCCGCTAAGATATCGCGTCGGACACAGAAGTGTTGATTTGCTGGACGGCCGCTTGTACAGTGTCGTCTTGACGCTTCTGCACGCCGTGGTCAGTACTCCGCAGGACAAATTTACGCGATGTTTATTGTTCAGAAACAGCAGAAACGTACAGTACCGTACCTTGAATTTACATCTACCCACTTAGTGCTCAAGTGTTAGTAGTAGGCTTTCTTTTATATTAGAGCACGGCGCATGTTTTCTCATTCACATTTATTTATTTATTTATTTATTTATTTATTTATTTATTTATTTATTTATTTTAAGTAATCTTAGGGTCCGAAGGCATTACGGAGAGGAGGGGACCTAACTGGTGACAGCTTCTTTGAATTCAGTGGCGTCAGAGATGGCAACCGTGGCGGCGGGAAGGCGGTTGAAGTCGTCCACAGTTCTTGGCGTCAAATAGTTGATGTAGACATTCGTGATGCTCGACAGGACAGCAACTTTGTTGATCGTTGATCAGTGCGGGATGACCCGTAGCATGGAGGGCGGGCGGAACAGGTGATCTGAACCGGTGGGTGGACGATGGAACGTTGCTCCTATCCCGCGCCGTGTAGGCGAGATGCCAAGAGAGAAATGGTGAAATAGTTGTTCACCAGTTTCGCAAGTGCATCGGAGGGTATCCGGTTCTGCCCATTATTATCTGCCTCCTCTCTCCACTCCCACTCCGGACTATTACGCGCGAGCACAAAGGCAAACGTTGGATCTCTTGCAATGCTGTTGCGGGGAGAGGACATTGTGGCGTGTCCCAGGCAGCTACCGAGGTCATTGTGGCCACGCTTCTCCCAAAGAAGGGACACCGCCTATCTCTTCTGCCGCAATCCTGTTGCGCGCTCACAACCACCTCCAAACGCGACGTGAAAGACTGCGACAGCAGCTGCGGCGGCGGCTAAAAGTCACCGAAAGAGGAAGGAAAGCTTCGCGTTGAAGAAGGTTTTGGGCTAATGGTCAGAGCATCGAGCTGCTGTGCTGGGGGACAAACGTTTGATCCCACCGTCGGGTACGTGATTATTATTTTGAAGCGAAGCATGTACTGACTCACATGTTTCGGTGACGATATGGTGACGAAAAGAAAAAACACAGTTGCTCCCAGAGCAGATCAGCTGCGAGAGCTCCGAGAAAGTGCGGTTTGATGAGTTGACCGCTGAGACGGCGCCGGAGTGTGAGTCATTAGCAAGGATTCCAACTGCATAGGCGCGCGCAACCAATCAGAGCCGTTTCGCTTCCGTGTGGGAGAGAAAGCGCAGGAAAGGGTTTAGTTTCCGTTCAGTTCATTCGCGGGAAACGGATGGGACGGCCACGCGTTGTGCGTTCCCCCGAGGAACTGGTAGCCTTCGACGAGCGGCGGCGAGAACTAGCCCGTGAAAGTGCTCGCCGTCGTCGCGCCGATCCAGCAGTTAGAGCCGCCCGAGCCCAAGTAATCCGACAGCCACGAAAAGATCCCGACCTGATAGAGCGCGAGGTTCAAGCAATCTGGCACCTTTACCCGTGGGTTACTTAGCATGCCGAAGGTCACGTGCACGCAGAACAAGCTTCACATACCCCCTTCTTCCAGTAGGGGAAGGGTTGGTTATTTCTTTCTTAAGTATGGGCTGTTCGGCAAAATAGCAGCATCCGATGCAGCGGCGGTCACGAAATTTCATTCCTGGCTCGCCAACCAATAATGCGGGCACCGAGCTGCGAGGAGTCCCGCCTCATGCGCTTCTGTGTATGGCGACATCTTAAATGCCGAGCACGAGCGGGATGCTCTAGGGGGGGGGGGGGGGGGTGATCCGGTCGTCGCTGCGCAACTGAGCTTGACTATTGCCTACTGGTGTCATTGGTGCCTTGCCTAACACTTCTATTGCTGCCACTGAAGCCAGCCTAGTTAAGGTTTCATTCATTACCTCTATGTCATCTTCATCTCTCTGTCCTAAGGCTGCATATTTGTTTGCAAGTAACAGCCTGAATCGGTCTGCTTTTACCCTTACTGCCCCTAGGTTGGCCTATTTCTTCTTGACCAATTTTGCTCTTTCTCTCTTCAAATCGAGGCGAATCCTAGGCCTCACCAACCTATGGTCACTGCACTCCACCTAACACTTCAACATCTTTCACTATGCTGGGATCGGCATAAAGTATAAAATCTATTTCATTCCTTTTTTCAGCCAGGTCCACTTTTTTTTTTTGCTACGCTTTCTAAAGAAGGTCTTCATTATTCGTAGCGTATTTCCTTCCGCTATTTCTACCAACACCTCTCCTCTAGTGTTTCTAGGACCGAGGCCGCAGTTGCCAATTGCTTGTTCACCAACCTGCTTTTCTCCCACTTTTGCATTGAAGTCGCCCATTGCTACAGTATACTGAGTTTTCACTTTTCTCATCGCTAATTCAACATCGTCATAAAACTGAACTACTTCATCATCATCATGACTGGATGTTGGAGCGTAGGCTTGTACCACCTTTAATCTATACCTCTTACTAAGTTTTATTGCGACTACTGCTACCCTCTCATTAATGCTGTAGAATTCGTGAATGTTGCCCGTCATGTCCTTATATATTAGGAATCCTACCCCGTATAACTTTCTATCTGGGAGTCCTCTATAGCAGAGGACGTTGCCGTTAGTCAGCACTGTATAAGCCTCACCAGTTCTAACCTCACTAAGGACAATGATATCTCAAACAATGCCTGATCTGCAAAGAGTCCTGCTAAGTTAGCATCACTCGAAAGAGTTCGGGTGTTAAAGGTTGCCAGGGCCAGTTTCCATTGGCGGGCTGTCTGGGTCTAGAGATTCTTAGCACCCTCTTCTGCGTTACAGGTCTGACTGCCGCTTTGGTCAGGTGCTCCGCAGCTACTGGGGACTGAGGGCCATGGGTTAATTGTAGGAATCATGCGGGAAGTAGCGACCGAATACTGGACCAGGAAGGCCAATTCCTGTTCTCGTGAGGCAGTGTCTTTGTTGAAGCTTAGTGGGCCTTCCTAATTGGATTAGTATAGCCCCCCTGGTTCTCGGCGTTTTAGCCGGTGTCAGGCGCCACTCCCAAGCCTGGAGATGTCTGAGTACTGAAGAAGGTGAATTCCAGATTAACACCTTCAGATTAAAAAAAAAATAAGTAAGAACGGCAGGACGTGACTTCTTCGTAATCATCGCGTGCGTTTCACTATACGTGGTCTCCACGCCACCGTTAAGCCCCCACAGGCACTGAAGTGGAGGGCTCGCCCGCCACAACAGCGCGGAGACCTTGCGAAACCACTCGTGCAGGGACGCGCACCCCCACCTTCAAGGAAACTTGTTTCCGGGAACGGTTTTATCAGCCGAGCTGGGCGTTGGGCCAAACTGCTTAAACAATAACCTGTGTATATATACGGCGAGCGCCGAGGTTCGGCACGAGGAACACCTTTGAACGCACATCGTTCACCGTAACATGCGACCACTCGACGCTAGCAGGTGTGCTACGCAAGCCGGCGCGATAAGCGAGTTCCAAGGAGTAAGCGGCGTCCGCTTACATAATACAGTTACTATACGGTGAACGACGCTTAGTGTCGCCATAGCCTTCGACAGGAGAAGGAAAATGCGCAAAACGGGGTGTTCGCACGAAGGGCGCCCCAGATAGCAGGCTCACAAGCGCGATGTGTCACACGTGGCCAACAATCGCCGTCTCTTTGCCTAATCTCTAGCAGAGGTGGATGAAAAAAACAGGCTTGCCAGTAATTCGAAACGAAATTCATAAAAGCACCGCACCCTCCCGCCAATATACTATCTATGCCGCACATTGAAGCGTTAGGTACAAAACAAGTTTTTTTTTTTTTTTTAATTTCGCTATTTAAAGATTCAATCGACCAATGCCCCCCCTCCCCCCTCCGGAAGAAAACAAAAAATCTCGAGACAGGCTTTCTTTCTTTTTTTTTTTTTTTCTCGTTGCGATAAGTAACGATGGTCGCGCTGTGATGTGTCACCCACAAAACAAAGCTAAATATTTTTTTTTATTATCACAAAGGGGAAGATGTCAGCTGAACGAGCAGCACGTCTCTTAGGCAGTTGTTGCGTACTGCCGTCAGGGAAAAGATGAGAGACAGGAAACGGAAGAGGAAAATGATATGTAATAATGCAATGACAGAGCGTGCTATTTGCAAAGCGTGCAAGACACACAGTGTACGCTTACAACACGCGTACGGTATGCAGTAATTTTATCCCCCGAGAACGCGTACTTAAAGGCACACGTGACCCGACCGTATACCGCCGTCGTGTATCTGTGTGGTCACAAATATTTGTCACACGGGAACTAAAGTCGGCATCTGACCACGGCGTCTTGATCGCGCCCACAAAAATCTAACATGCCCCGTTTATGATTCGCATGAATCTACACTACGGCAACAAGAAATCCCTCCAGGTTTTTGACCTGGGCGTTGTGTTGCGTGCGAGAACCCTGACGTTACCCTGAAATGTTGCGTCGTGAGGGCCAGGTCCCCGCGTTTCATCAAACCATTCGGCAAGGTTCCACGACCTTACGCTCCACGAGGACGTATGTATGTGATCGGTTTTTCACATGTGTTTGGGGTGTCCGCTCAATGTAGTGTTTCAGGAATAGCAACTTCAGCGGCGGCAAGTGCTTGGCGTGGACCATGGTATTTCTGCGTCCCCGATACGAAGACATGCTCTTTAACATTTCTGTGAGACACTGGTCTCAACGACAGATTTTAATTATCAGATAAATTCTGTGACTTGTGGCCAGTCAAGTCCAAGGTACCTACGAGCAACGTTTTTCCCCAAAACCCCGCCACCAATTTTCTTCTATAAAATAATTTCCTGCAAATGTTGTGCGTTGTGCGCTTTGTGTGTCTTTAACATACCTTTTGTACGCCCCGTACGTCTCATGTGAAAACCATCGCATTCACCCCAGAACGTCATATATGCTCTCTCCCTCCCGCTTTTTTTTTTTTCGGCACGTCTGTCGCGCCAGCTTCCATTCCCAGCTTCAAGGTAAGTGGCCCGGTGACATATAACACTTTTGCGTTGCATATATGCCAAAACTGATCGTGAGGCGAGGAGTGTCTGCGAAGCTCGCCTGCTCACTTTATCACTGCAATCACGAATGAACAAAGGCAGCCAGTTCAAAGTACATATATATATGCTTTGAACTGGCTGCCTTTGTGCATTCGTGATTGCAGTGATATATATATATATATATATATATATATATATATATATATATATATATATATATATATATATATATATGCGCCGCGACGCGGGGCGCACTAGCAGCGACTTGCGACATGGTCACTCACACGTGTCGATCTCGAGGCAATATAGACGGGCCATCGCGGAACACCGTGCGCCGGTATATGGCTGAGGAAAGCGAGCCGGACAAGGGGGGCGCCTTTGGCACAAGAAAGTGCCGTTTCTCGCGCGCCATTTATCTCGCCCGCAGAGTGGTCCGCTTGTGTGTCCCGAACGTATCTCGTGAGTGCGATAGACACGCGCGTCAGAGGAGCGATGACCTGCTGTGTAAACACGCCGACAACGCTGCTCCCACTTCTATACGTACGGCCATTCTTATTTCCCTCGTCAGCCACACGACACGGACAAGTTATAGAGCAGCGTAGGCAAAAGATACACAAGTGTAGCGTCAAAGGCAAACCACTTATGCACCATAGACATACCATGGCTTTAGCGTTGTCGGTTTCTTATTACTCGCTACCTCAGTAGATCCAAATCCAAGAAGGGGTCCTAGAGCTAGAGTATCACACCATGGTATAGAAGCTACGTAAACAGGAATAAAGTGCGTCAGGAAATATTGGTCAACGCTTCAATAGGTGGACCTACCTTTCACAAAGCTAGGTTACCCTATCGAAACGTTGGCCGGCCTTTCTGAAGCCCTTTATTCACGTTAATGCGACTTCTATACCATAGAAACCCTTGCAGCTATTCTTAACCATACGCATGGACCGACCTTACGGAGCGGTGCTAGCGCTTCGCTCGCACCAAGTGCGTTCTTAGTCTTTGTGCGGGACACGGGCCTGAACCACACGCTCAACGGTTGCTAACTGCCGCGTGAGCTCGTGTTTGTTGCTTTTGTAGCTTGTGTACGTTGTGTGCACGAGACCCCCGTGTGTCACTGCATCCATCGTCCCCGTCATCGGGAGGAGTGTGCTAGACGTACGGCCAGCAAAACATCGCCAGCAACCCGTCTCTCTCCTCTCCGTTTCTCATAGGGATAGTATGCGTAAATTCAGCGCACCTGCAGGTTAACAATCAATGGGCGCGACGGCGAGACACAATCCCTTATTACGTGCGTCCGGGCAATTCACAAATAAAATAGAAGGATGAGAAGTAAGTGTTTCCTCGACAGAGATCTGTAAACACAAAAGAAACCGAGACTGCGCTCATTGCCTCACCGCGGCTGCAACCGTACGGCTCGCTGTGTAAATATCATTATTCTTATTTGAACGACAAATCTCCGGACTACATGAACAGCTGGAACTGCAAAAAAAAAAAAAAAAAAATACATGCTTCAGTAGCCATAGTTGCTGCCTGGGTATACATATCAATTTTCCAGAAGACGACAGAAAAGACGAATTGGAAGACCTTAAGCTAGCAAATGAAAGAAATTACCAGTAATCGATAACGGCTACGTGACAAGACCGCGGCCTTCATGGAACGTTCAAATAAACATGACCATCGAATTTACACAACAGTTCGAAAGCAGCATATTACGCAACAATTTTCACGCATTGCCAACCAGCTTTAGTGTTTGTGTGCAATTAGCCTTATGTCATCGTCTGTCTATCACGCTAATTATCTCTCTGGACAGATTGGCGACATAAAGTTGACAGCCTCCCCAATTTAATCGAAATTAATCAGTCAATCAATTAAGAAAGCAGGCAATTAATCAGTCAATCAATGAAATAATCAATCAGTCATGCGGTTCTGATGTATGCAAAAGTACGAATGTATCGTTCGTTTATCACGTTTCGAGGCACATGGTGGGGTACGCGGTATCCGAATTGCTTTGAGGTTGTCCTATACACAGCTTTCTGACCTCCTGGAGCGCTGTGTCAAGTCAATCTTTGCGCCCTCTGTGAACAAGCCGTTTTGAGTGTTTGGCCACGGCGCCCCTTGGCGAGCCTTTCCGCATTGCTGCTGCTACTGCACTTGTCATCCTTGTTTATCTTACCCACACGACTCGGTTCGTACAGACAGGTCATTATTTATTTGAAACAGCCCAGTCTTCCCTGAACAATCTTTGCCGTACCGTGGTGCTTTCGGCGAAACAAGTAGCGATGACGCCAGCAAGAAACGTCATCACTGTTAGTTCTTGCAGGTATCGGCTTCCTAACCGCCACTAGCATGAACATTGGCTAAAAAAAAAAAAAAATCCGGGATTTACAGCGCCGATACTATACATCTCTTTGTAAGAGAAGCCGTATGGAAGCATTACAGACTAATTTTTTTTTACCACCTGTGGTTGTTTATCGTGTACCCAATGCAGAGTACGTGAGCATGACTTCACTCCGCCCGACAGAAATGCGACTGGAGCGGCAGGGATCGAACCCGCGTCTTCGTGCTCGGCGCTACAGCAGCCAAGCCACCGCCAACACGACTGTTTTTCTCCTATCCCTCCTCCTTTAGTAATTGCTGCAGCTCAATACATGGCTGTAGTGATGAGCAATCGTCTTACCTGGTGTCTCTCGCCACGATCAACCAGTGGCTCTTCAATATTCCTCTCACAGCATCCGTTTCCGCGCAGTGGCGGATCCCAGCTGTTCATTCAAAGCAAAAATTGCACACTTTCGGGCTTATCATTGTCCCCCGAGCGTAATTGTTATCTAACTCACGTGCATTTCCTTTAAGGCTTCTCTTTCCTTTTGAGCCAGTATCCACATAATGCACTTGCGCTAGAATTGTTCGCATAAATTCTAGCCAATCCTGGCGTTGGACCCACTATTCACGAATGCAGCATGCCAGTGGAAAGGAATACTTACGCACGACGAGCTTTGTGAATTTGGCCCTTGGTACACACTAAGGAAAAGTGCACCCTTAAGGGTCTCTTTTGGTGCCTATGACTCACCCCCTTACACCCATCGAAAAGGGTGTTTGAGCGAAATAATACATCCACTAGAAACGATATCTTTTTTAATTGTATACTCTTTCCCCCAATGTGAATTTCCCCCTAATTGCAGACTACGCTTCACTTTTAAAGCGGTATGTTTTAATATATCACTATCTCAACATTTCCGACGTCCACCGAAGTAATCCCGAAGTGTTTTCCGAGATGTTTATACGAAAATGAAGTAAACAAGCAGCTCAGCCTGTATGTGAGCTGAGGACCTACAGTTTGCCAGTCGGTGTTACCTCTCGACAAACTCTGCCAACACAATCACGGAGCGTACACCACCTTAAGAATGCAGTAGCCTCTTTAGTAGTTATGATCGGCTGACGCCACGCTCTTCAGGGTTTCAGTTTACGTACAGATAAGCTGCAACGTGAATCAATTGAAGCGAGCCTATCAGTAAGATGTGGAAGGCAGGAAGGCGAGAAGGGCGCAAAGTTGTGTCTTTCCAATTTACGATCCACACACTATCCCCACAGTAAATTATGTGTTCTTATTGGCACTATACGGAGCCACAAGCACCTTCGAATGTTTATTCCAACCTATCCTGCATAAAAGAGTCCATCACTTCCTACGCATAACGCTGCGCCGGTCCCGATGCTACGCCAGAAACAAACCATGCACCTCAGGAACTACGATTGGCTGACGTTAAATAAATCCTTGACGAATGGCAGCTGATCTATAAAACAAAACCGACCTGAAACAACTTAAACGAAGCCAGTGTTAAAAGGAAAAGGCAGGGAAGGAGATAAAAAAAAAGCTATTGCTTCCCACTTCACCAATGGGGACGCCATGTAGTACATGCGGTAGCAGGCTGGCTAACCTACTGTAACCATATGACGTGTTTGAACAGTGACTTGGTGCACACAGCCGGGAAATGGGCACTTGGGTATTTTTGCTTGCTTTAAACTTTGAAGTTCCAAAGCATGCCTAACTTCTGCAAGGTGTTTGGTTCGCACAAGACATTCTTTGAGCACTCTGAAATTAATGAAAGGGGGCACTGAGAGTGTTCTTCCAACGAAGGCACCCATTTTCGAAATTTTTCAGAGAAAGTAAGGGTGCAAGAATGGTGTTTCCACATCCAATCGACCTTCGAGGGTGTAATTTTACTGAGCGTGTACTTACAGGTTAGTATCAGCGTGGCACGGCCTTCCATATGGGAAACTAGCGAGCGCGGGGTGTGAAATATCAGAAGTGTACGCGCGATTGCAGGACTTATCGTTTCTCAACAACAGAAATCTCAGAGCGTGCTTCTTTCTTTTTTTCTTTTTTTGCAGCGCAGCGATGAAACGTTTTTATGCAACCAGCTCAGCAAAGGCCAAAGCGAATGCAAAATGAGAAAGAATCGCTACGAGATACGGTCGTAGTAATACGATAGTACGAAACACTGTGATAAGAAGCGCGACGCATCACGCGGGGATGGAACTCGGTGAAAGGGGGACGAACAGGGGTGTCGCAAGGCCCCTTTATAAAAAGCAGATTATACGCCCCACCCCCTTCGCCTCCTACCCCCGTGTCCGCCTCCTATCCCCGTGACCCCGTCCACCGAGTTGGGCTCAGCGCCACCCATAGACTGAAAAAAACGCTACGTTTCTCATGAAGTGACGCGGAGTATCAGCGAAGCGCAGTCTCCACTGCTGCCGAAGGAGGGCGCTGCCACCAGTTTGCTCTAGTCTAGGTGCAGTGTTAGGTGGAGGGACGTTCTAATCTAGAACACGGGGGCGAGTCGCCGCAGAGGCGGCGAACCTCGGCAGATGAAGCCCGTTTTCTGTCCAAGAGTCGCTGTGGTGCTTTGCAAAGCAGTGGATATGCAATGCGCGGAGATATTTTCCGAGTTGCAAGAGGGGGTGTACACTCAGCGATAACGCGCTTGAGGGCACACAGGGGACTCCGTTCATCGAAGCTCAGCGGCAAAGGCAAAAGGCGGAAGTGCACGAAGGCCGTCGCAGATTGGCTCTGTGGCAAGCCTTCCTAAGACAAGGAGAAGGGGCGGGGGGGGGGGGGGGGGGGGGCTCACGTTCGAGCTCGCCTCCACTCCCGCTTTCTAGCCCGTTTCCATTCACCGGCACTCGCTCGCGTTCGTACTCCCATCCACCCACACTCGCCGACGTTCACGCACTTTCATGTTCGCGTCCGCTCAGAATCACTGGCTTTCGTTCAAACTCACGTTGTGCGGCACAAACACTCCCGTTCGTTTGTTCGCTAACACCGTTCGTCACTCACTCACAATGAATCCCACGTTCTGCGAAATGAGTGCGGAAACAGTATGACTGCAGTGATGATTGCACTGCAACTGACGAGCGCACTAATGAATGCACTGGCGGGCGCCCTGATGAGTGAGCATCATGCCGACCTATAGTCTAGAGGCACGTCACTGGAGTCGACATCTCCACTCGAATCCCATTAGAGCTCCTCTCTCTCACGTCGGACCCAAGCTCCCTTATTCGCACTTCCACATGACACCCCGTCGGAACTCCGTTGTTCATAGCATTCATGTTCACAAGTGCGCTCATGGTTCATAGAGTAAATGTTGTAAACTGAAAGATAGAATGCCCACCCCGTGGGTTGTCAGTCCGAGTGTGATCGCTTTCGAGGATCCTCGCCAAACTCAAATGTTCCACCACGAGTGAAGTACTCCAACGCCGCTTTTTGCTGACTAGCCCATGCACCCGATGTTGTACTTTCTTTTTGCGAATACCTTGATCATAACTTCTTTGTTCAGATAATAAATAGCTGATAAGAACTTGTTATTTGACGGATTTAAGAAATAAATGGTCATTGACAAGCGGGAAAATGAATAAATTATGACGCTTCATCCCCGATATTTCTTTCACGAAATACAAAACTACGGGCCAAAAAACGTAAGTGATTAGACGCATCAAATGTAACTCGTTACATACAAGTACCAACGTTGTTTGGCGTCCAGTAACGACTTCGCGGGAAAAAAATGCAGCCCAATGTAGTGTTCGAGGGTGACGGAAATGATTATTTAGATATAAACCAGCACGACCCTAATTCCACTCGTAGTTACCGTCTAGGAATGATAATAAAGGTAAGAACATGGTGGACGAGACATAAAAGTCCACAGAGACGTCTCTGAAGATTACTCCAGCAAATCCTTCCTTTTTCTTTGGTGGTGTGGATGCTCATTTGGCTAGCTCGCCCATTCCTGGAAACATGCGGGACGCAGGGCTATGGATGGCCAGTCTGTCATCTCACATCAGAGCTACGAAGGTTGTGCAGTGCCACATGATGTGGAAGGCGTCGACCCGTGCTCAGTTGCTGCGCTGTCTCTGCTGCACAACGAACGGAACACTTTGGAGAAAAGTGACGTGCTCCCAGTTTTAAGAGCCGTACTTGTCCTTACCCTTAAGCACACATTGGCTACTGGCCCTTAGTGATAGTATCCGGATATTCTGTTGGAAATATTTTCTGCGTAGCCTTGTGTTGTGCGTTTGACTTCCTACTAATTTCCTAATGATTATATTTGTATGATTAGCTGACGTTACCATAGCTGCTGCTCTTCGTGTCGGTATGCTGGTGTGAACGTGCCATTGTAGGGGCTGGTGCCT
The DNA here is from genome assembly GCF_023375885.2 of Dermacentor andersoni. NCBI lineage: Eukaryota > Metazoa > Arthropoda > Arachnida > Ixodida > Ixodidae > Dermacentor > Dermacentor andersoni. Next base: position 68,666,314 of record NC_092818.1, read on the forward strand.
GAATACGTTTCTTCTCCGCGCAGCCTTCATCTCCCTTAATGACCCCGGTAGCCTCCGCGCATGGACTCCGCATCCTATGACATCGACTATGGTCTGTATCCCCCTATGTAGGACAGTGGACTAGTTTAGGCCCAGCAACCCAATACTTTAATCTTAGATTTTCGCACCACCCACGCTGCCTCGTGAGCCCACTTATCTCCAGGAATATCAAGGGAGTCGCGGGTCACGGGGTCGCTGGTCACGAATCAGTCGCCTGATTTTCCTGACAGTCAGGAATTCTCTGTTACCGCCACATTAGAATATCTGTGCAGAATGCAATAATTTACGTTTTTGTGCGTGCGTGCGTGCGTGCGTGTGTGTGTGTGTGTGTGTGTGTGTGTGTGTGTGTGTGTGTGTGTGTGTGTGTGTGTGTGTGTGTGTGTGTGTGTGTGTGTGTGTGTGTGTGTGTGTGTGTGTGTGTGTGTGTGTGTGTGTGTGTGTGTGTGTGTGTGTGTGTGTGTGTGTGTGTGTGTGTGTGTGTGTGTGTGTGTGTGTGTGTGTGTGTGTGTGTGTGTGTGTGTGTGTGTGTGTGTGTGTGTGTGTGTGTGTGTGTGTGTGTGTGTGTGTGTGTGTGTGTGTGTGTGTGTGTGTGTGTGTGTGTGTGTGTGTGTGTGTGTGTGTGTGTGTGTGTGTGTGTGTGTGTGTGTGTGTGTGTGTGTGTGTGTGTGTGTGTGTGTGTGTGTGTGTGTGTGTGTGTGTGTGTGTGTGTGTGTGTGTGTGTGTGTGTGTGTGTGTGTGTGTGTGTGTGTGTGTGTGTGTGTGTGTGTGTGTGTGTGTGTGTGTGTGTGTGTGTGTGTGTGTGTGTGTGTGTGTGTGTGTGTGTGTGTGTGTGTGTGTGTGTGTGTGTGTGTGTGTGTGTGTGTGTGTGTGTGTGTGTGTGTGTGTGTGTGTGTGTGTGTGTGTGTGTGTGTGTGTGTGTGTGTGTGTGTGTGTGTGTGTGTGTGTGTGTGTGTGTGTGTGTGTGTGTGTGTGTGTGTGTGTGTGTGTGTGTGTGTGTGTGTGTGTGTGTGTGTGTGAGTGTGTGTGTGTGTGTGTGTGTGTGAACCGCAACACCTTCCGCATTTCAGCAATGTCACCTCCTATCCTGATTCTTTACTACCATTAGCGAGCTATTGCATGCTGAAAGCTCTATAAGCAGCGCGCATACATCATCACTGCGTCTAGTGAGCCCGTAATGAACTCGACGAAGGCAGCTATATGGACTTGTTTGTAGGTCATTTTCTAATATATTGTAGCGCAGACACAAAGACGCGGACATAGAAGGCGTGTGAAAGGCACAGAATTTAGCGCTGTGTGTTGTCTCATCTGCGTTCTGTATACCTGTGGTAATGCCTGTGCTACTACAAACCAGTAATGAACTCCACGGCCTTGCTCAATCGGCCCATCCGCAACATTTGGTGCTGAAATGAGCGTCTACTTGCTACCTCAAACAGCTTATTGACGTCCATTAGAATGTACAAAGGGTCTCATAAGTACCTAAAGGCTTGAGTGCCCGACTGTAGACATGCTGCAGCTAGCTTAGTGCATGTGAAAGTACGATATAGACTCATATCTTCTCTCTGTCTCTTTCACTCTCCCCTCCCCATGTGCAGGGTAACAAACTGGACTCAGTCTGGTTAACCTCCTTGCCTTTCCTTTGTCCCTTCACCATCTCTCTCTCACACAGGAGGATATACCACCGTATTTTTGCATCTCTGGCCAACAGATACTCGTACATGTTAGCAACAAGTGCGTGTTGGCAGTAGCCCAATTTCGCTTTTTTCTTATTCAAGCGGTAAAGAATGCTCCCGTATAAGTGGATACTGCCATGATCAACCCAGCCCTATCTCTCCCTTGCCTTCTGTCAATAGCAACAACTGAAAATGTGGCTGCACGAAAAGAGTATTTATGCTGGAGCGTCGAGCGGAGACCGTGCAACTAAGCAAAAGCCATTAAATGTGTTTAATGCATCGTACGCCTCTGCGCATAAAACTTTGCAAGCCGCCTGCCTTGTCACGTCTTGCCTTCGCACTGTACCGTCTTTGCTGCAGGCAACGCAACGCATGTCAACAATTTCAGGAACTACCCCGTAAATTGAGAGAACCGCTGGACTCCTGACGGCTAATGAGGAGACTGCAGATGAGGGCATGCTAAAGAAGTAGCGAGCACTTCACAATGCGTTGGCGGGCTAGTTGGTGCGAATCCATGAATACTTTGTTTAGCGCAAAACGACAGAGACAAGAAAGACGACAGGACAAGGGAGAGTAGCGCCTTGTCCTGTCGTCTTTCTTGTCTCTGTCGTTTTGCGCTAAACAAAGTATTCATAGCGAGCACTTATTCACCCAGCGGCATTAAATTCTTATCGCTTTGAAGTCCCTTAAGAGGTCAGTGTCTTTGTTGTTGTTTTAGCATTCTATTACGGAGCCACGCCATCGCCTTTTATTTCTTTACTGCACCGAATAACTTGCATAGACAAATATGTTCCGTCTCGCAAATAGATGGCCTTCGCGTGCCACGCATTGCAAGTTAGGGGCAAATGAATTCGCGAATCGCAGTACTAGCTACTGCTCTGTGCTTCGACAAAAATATTAACAAACTGCAGGCAGAACGGCTACAATGACAAGGTTCTTCCAAACAACAAAAACAGAGGAGAGACGAAGCCGGTGAAAAGATTAGGAGGAAGTAAACTAAACCGTGGATGGACAGCCTGGTAGTCCCAAACACGGTGGTCGTTGCAATGCCTTTGGAATCACAGGCCAAATATGATAGCTAACACAAACCTTGCGTCAGATATTGGGACAGAAAAGCAGGTGAAAATGACACCCTCAGCGATTTTTGTACTACAGGGCTGCGTAACTTTATCCAATATAGCGACAAATCGAAGCACTGAAGACTTTCCATCATCAGAGCGCTTGTGCTTCCTAGCGTTGCCTCATTGCCGTTCAGAAAAAAGGAGGAGCTCTATCTTGTTTGCAATATTTTTTGTGCCATCATTCCCTTTCTTCCCGCGCCCTTTGTCCCATATGTCCACCAGGTCGCAAAAGTTCCTAGGCAAACCTTTAGGCTTGTTGCAACTTAAAGACTTAGCAGCAGCTATCATATCATTTAATTAGGGTGACATTGCTATGAACCATGACTGTACAGACACGAAATCTTCAGATTATCAGCATTGTCATACTCAGTCACAACATGGTCACGCGAGCGTTGGCCTGCAAACTCGTTGTGAAAGACCGCAAACATCTATTCAAAGTATTCCCGGGTCTCATGACTGGACCTGAAAGCCTGTGGGGCGCTATGATCGCAATCGTGCATTGAATTTTTGGGCGACGTTGCTAGAAGCATTCACGCATTTTCGCTATTAGAACATACCACTGCTGAAGACTCCAGCCCCACCACACGGGTTCATGTTCAGCTAAACCGCGGTCACTTTGGCCTAAAAGGAAAAATGCAGCGTGGACTGTGACACCTTCCGTGAGCAAAGAAGACTTGTAGCTTATATTACATATCGCAACATATTTCCTTTCTGACACTTACTGCAAGTGACAATTTAAAAAAAAGAAACTAGTCAGAACTCATCGGATCCCGCACGTTTAAGAATTGCATCATGTATGGTCTGTGCATACATTTTGGGACTCCAATCCCTACGGAGCTACTAAATCGTCCAGGTACGCGATGAGCCACAACTGTCAACGACGTATCGTCTCCAAGAGGAATTCGCTCAAGTGCACAGCGTAGTTCCAGTTCTATTGTTTCTTTCGAGTGCACCTCCCCTTACAGGAAGAGCGCTCCTGCTGACGGCAGTTCTAAAGTACCTCCTTGTGGGTACAAGCCCAAGGGTTAACAAGGGTCCTTCGCCCAACCTTAGTGGTGTAGTTGAAATGCCGTAAAAAAATAAACAAAAGACACGACAGAGAGAGAGAGAGAGATAACTTGCATGATGACTGGCTGATCGGCATGTCCGGTTCGAGCCTTAGCGGTGTCAGCCAGGGGACGTATTTTGTCGGGATTTTTTTTTTCTATTCTATTAGTTGCTTATCATCCGCGGATGCCGACGAAAACGACGTCATAGCTTCGTGTGAGCCAATGAAAACGGCTGAACCGGGTGGATATACAGAAATGGAATACTACAAAATGCGGTATTGGGCGAGCTATTTAAATCCTGCTGGCAGATAGTTGTCTACAACATTTACAGCGGCAGCTTTTATATAGGTTCGTGCTCTCCTTTACCCTTCGCCTCCCCGCTCGAATAGACGTTGTTGGCGTTCAAATTCCCGTTCCACTCCAATTCCTGTCTCCGACTGTGTATCATTTTTGGGCATCAAATTAGATTCTAACCTTAAGTTTTCTCAACACATTGCCTTCATTAAGCAAAAGGGTACCTTAGGTATAAGAGCATTAATCAAATCAAGACCATACTTCTCTAAAGACGCATTACTAGCATTATATTTTGCCTTCATTCACAGTCACATTAATTATGGCATTGTTTCCTGGGGAAACACATATAACTGTCATATCTCATCTATTCAGCACTTACAAAACCAAGCAATACGCATTATCACTAACAGTGGGTTTTTCACGAGTGCTACTCCTCTACTTCGTGAAAATAACATCCTTGTTGTAACGAACTTGTTCAAATATCATCTAATAATTATGCTTTATAAATTACTCACTAAACAGCTCTCACACCAATTCATTCATTCCAGGCACTTCATCAATAACAATAATACCGGGTTTGCACGTAACTCTAATTTTCTACTACCCAGGGTTCATTCTAACTATGGAAAAATGACATCATCATTCGTTGCTATAAAACTGTGGTATGGTTTACCCGTTAGCATTAAATCTGCATCCTTTCATTCATTTAGTCATGCTCTTAAGCTGTTTTATATGTGTAAATAAGTTTACGTCATTCATTACACTATAATTGCAATTTTATGCATTGACAGTTTTTTTTATGCACTATAGGCTTATATAAATACAATTTGTTTTCATTTATATTATTTTTCTATGTTGTATTTTCGCGACTGTGTTTGTTTGTTTTAATCAGCTTGCTCTTCTTTAATACATCCCTACATTGTTATTATTACCCGAAGGTCCGGTTGCAGTCGTTGACTTTGGGACCCTCGTCTGTATATTGTATCTTACCAATGCATTGCACTTAAAGAATAATAAACTGCAACTGAAACTGAAATCCTCGAAAAACAGCTGCCCTGTGCTCCAATTAGAGCATTTCGCCTCCTAGGTTAGTGCACAGATGCCGCGTTCAGAAACGTCCACACAAATAAATCAGAAGGCCATCGAAAAGTCAACATGGCTTTCCCTTAACGTGCATAACGCGCGTTCCGAAAACGCCCACGCAAATCCATCAGAAGGCCATCAAGGGCCAACATCCTTTAATGTGCACAACGGTACGATAAGGACGCGCAACTATGGCTGAAAGCTACATCATAAAGTTGCAAGGAAGGGACTGTTTTATTTCCGTTTGGTTTTTGAAGGCATCCAAAGAATTCTCAAACATTCCCAACAAAATTTTCGAGTTTCGTACTGAGCGAGAAGTCGCGGGTTCGATGCCCGACTGTGGCGCTCGCAATTCCGTGTGGGTTAAATGCAAAATACTCACGTATTCAGCTTCAGGTGCAAGTTAAAAGAACTTCACGTGGTCAACACGAATCCGGAGCCTTCGTCTATCGCGTCCCTCACAGCCCACTGCCAACTTTCGGGACCTTCAAACCCGCACTAATGAAGAAAATATTCGAGTGACGTACGTGAGTTGTCACAGGGACGGACGCTGTGAAGTGCATGGCGCACCGAAGCAAAGGGTCGGTTGCAAGCGCTGTACTTCGCAATACCTCCATAGATTATTACCGGCAATGAACGCATTCTAGAGGCCCGAATGCATGACCCGAAAGCAGGTTTCCGCCAATCGCGCACTGACTTCTAGACTTGCGACAGAGGTTCAAGCTGCCTTGAAGCCACACCGAGGCTCGCGTATACAAGTTATCGCTTGTAAACGTGCCTCATATATTTAGAGCCCAGATAGGGAAGATAAGGCGGCTTTGTACTAGATAGGAACCGGAGGACTTGCCGAAAGGCGTGGGGCACGAGCTTCGAGGATTGTCATGTGCTTTCACCGATATATATGTCGACAAACGAACGCTGCTTAGAATATCCCCGAGTTGTGGCGTGTGTTTCAAACAATTCTGCGTATCGATAATAATCGGCTGTACGCCAACATTGCCTCGCCTACTTGTGTTTGAGCAACTGGTGCAAAAGCAACAGCTACGTGCGACAAGTTCAAGAGAAAGCGAGTCGATCTATACGAATAGCCCCAGTTGGACCAACCTACCACGCGCGCTTGCCAAACATCGTGGTCTCTCCTGAAATTACCGTAGGATCTTCTTTTGTAAAAATAAGTTCAACTGAAATTCAGGAGTGAAGACGGTAACCTAGAAATGGAAACACAGGTGCCAGCCTCGGCATTGTAATCATCGCGCTTGTTCATCGTAAAGGCTCAATGGATCTCCGCGACCGCACATGAAGGTTTAGTACACTGAGCGATGTATAGACGGAGGCGCCGATTCGAGTATGCGACGAATTAATTGTCTTTCATTTCTAAAAGCCATGCGACGTAACACACGTTGTCATCGCTTTGCTTCGGCTCTCCTCCACACCTTCTCGCATGATCGCCGCTTCTCTTTCCTTCGCCCTTCTTTAAAGAGTGCTCTGACATGTCGGCAGGACTCGCGAATCAAGATTTATGGCGAAGCCTATAACTGCTGATTCGATGCGCTACCTTACAAAAATGTGCTTGGAGTTTAAAGTGAATGTATACCAAGTTCATTTTCACTAAATAGAAAGTCAGTTGAAACTCCAGTTATGATAAGTACGGTCGGTACAGATTTAATTTACTAACATTAGGAAAGCATCGATTGACTCACACTCGATACGCATTTAATTGACTAACACTCGACACACATCTAGTTGACTATAGTTAAGAAAGCATCAACTGACTCACAGATGATATTGACGCGTGTATTCTACTTAGAAGACAACGACGATGGGGGTTATAACGGACTCCGTCTAGTGGGTGGCTGAGATTGGGTGAGGACGAAGAAGACGTGCCTCGGTTCCGTTTGTTTTTGAACAGGTTGTCCTGTTGTTCTTGAACGTCTCCCTGTCTTCTGTCCTCATTGTACCGCGACACTGGTGGAAGTGCGGGGTACTGAGTTCGCCTGATGCTCGGGAGTCCTTCTGGGAGTCGTTCATGTAGCCCGGAGGTATTGTCACCAGTTACGACACCCGTGGATCGCTTTAGTCGCCGACTGCTAGCCCCGGAGTTTTCCCCTCTTCAACCACCTCTCTCCGGTAGCAGCACACATCTCGCAATGGCCGAAACCAGCTCACCGCAAGCACCCCAAAGCAGCCGGTTTGCCAGTCCACAACAGGTAACCGTTCTGCATCCACTGGTTCCCGATCGCTATCGCGGTGCAGTCTTCGAAGACATTGAAGACTGGCTTGACAAGTATGAACGCGTCGCACAGATTAACCAGTGGACTGAGCAGCAAAAGCTTTCCCACGTCTATTTCGCCCTTGACGACAGTGGCCGTACTTGGTACGAGAACCGTGAAGCTAGCCTGACGACATGGAATGACTTTCGGCAGAAGATCACGGATACGTCTTAAAGTGCGGACCGACGCGACCGCGCCCAGCAGATGATGGAGCTACGGGTGCAGCAACCTAATGAGTCGGTCACAATGTTCGCCGAGAAAATGGCCCGCCTCTTTGGTAGAGCCGACCCGAACATGACCGAAGATAGGAAGTTGCGCTACCTCATGCGAGGTGTAAAAGAGCAGTTGTTCGCGGGGCTTGTGCGGAATCCACCAGTCACCGTCGCTGACTTTATCAAAGAGGCTACGGTTATTGAGCGGGCCCTTCATCAGAGATGCAGACAGTACGATCGACTGTCCACCAGCACCGCAATCAATGCCGCCGCAGTGACTGGCGAGTATCAGAACCCCTTGCGTGAATTGATCAGAGAGCTTGTCAGAGAGGAAGTGCAAAAGATTCTGACACCGACGTTGGATAGACCTGTAGCATCAATCGCCGAAGTGGTGCGCGACGAAATCAGGCAGGCGTTCCCGGCAGCCGATTTTCAAGATCACCAGCGTCCCATGACGTACGCCGCCGCTGTCCGATGTCCACCACCCGTCACAACCACACCGCCGTACAACCAGCCTCCAACAGCCGCTCCTTGGTCGCCGCCGCAAGAGGATACTTCGAGGCGTGTACCCGTTATGCCGCTGCAGTCACACCAGCAGCCGTCGTTCGCCGCCCCTTGGTCAACGCCGCAAAACGACGCTACGGGACGGCCGCAATTGCGGAGAACCGACGTATGGCGCACCGTTGATAGGCGTGCACTTTGTTTTCACTGCGGAGGCGCCGGCCATATTTCGCGTCCTTGCTGGCATCGCGACAATATACATTTAATTCACTATGTTTATGGCAGCGTCAACTGAGCAACACTGGATACACATTTAATTAACCAGTTATCGAACAATCACAAAATATGAAAATCGAAATGTATTCCACTCGGCTAATCGCTAACCGAAAGGCATTCCTTAAAATGAGCGTTTATATTAACCGAATCGTGTGCTGTTGAGTTACCTATTAGGTCACTATAGACATAGAACCATGTTGCCGATATTATTTGTTTAATTGCGTAGAACAGAGACACCCCTTTTGGAACTACATTGTCGGTCGTAACAGCATGACCAAGTCTTTTTAAAGGCCTTGGACGTAGGTCGCGACGTTTTCCTCGGTGCGCAAATGATGTGAATTACGTGTGAGGCACTTGTAAGCACACCAGAAAGCTTTATCGCATCTTTGCCACGTTTGTCTAGTGCACTATGCGAGAGCGAACACAAAGGCCAAATTTGTATCGTTGAGTAAAAAAAGGTGGTTTGCCGTTGTGTCACTTGTGTCTTCAGCAAGCTGTATCGCTGTTCATATATTGATAAAAAGACGAAAGGAACCCTTTTCTGTGTGTTTTTTTCCTACCGTTCTAGCAGATCCCATGCCTGATTCTTTTCTCTTCAGCTGTTGGCACACGTGGCACAATGTCACGGTTCTTGCGCAAAGTTGTGTCGTCCTCGAGCATTTACGGGGAAAAAGTAAGAGAAGGGTGAGGACGGGATGGTCACACGCGTAGGTAACTCTACAACATAAGATTTCAGTATATCTTTCGGATATGGCAGGAAGTGAGCAGCTTACAAAGGCTAGGTGACTATCACCTCACGCCCCCAACCCGCGCGACGAGATCTATAGGAGGTGCCATTGGATATCGTGAACATCAGTGAGCGATAGACATGTATCAAACAGCGACCAAACACCGAATAATGAAATCAACGCAGAAAAGCTTTACGACTTTTCAAGTGCCACTGCACTATTGTTCCAAGAGAAATCAGGACGTCTGAGAACACTGTGTTATGAAAGAATGTGCCGATGGAATTTACGCCTGCGTACCATGTGAAAATTGCGCCAAAACCATAGGGCGTATTTCGCTATATCGCCAGTGTTAATGTGGACGCCGTCTCCTGACCAGGACGTTGTTACCTTGCCCGAAGCCTCGAACTTTAAAGACAACAGAGAAAGTATAATAAATAGCAACACACGGCTGGAGTATTGGTGGCGCAGAGGCGGAGAACTAAATTACCTGGGCGACCAATTTCTGTCAAGTTTGATGGTTTGTCAACACGAAGCGTGGGTCATAATGGCGATAATAAGCGCGGACATCTCTGACAGACGCTTAAGAAAACATACGGGCGCCAAAGACATGCAATCACAAGAGGGTATCGACACGGACAAGTGAAATGTCCCTGTTGCGCTAGTCCGTGTCTATATCTCTCTTTGGCGGAGTATTTTTTTTTTCTTAAGCATAATGAACCATCTCTGCCAACGACAAGCTTTATTGATCCGACAGCCTAGCATGGAGGACGAACAAAGGCTGCAAGCACTCGGCACTTTTCTCGCGTCTCGCTTCGCGAAGCCATGATCACGTGAGCCAGCGCCGAGCAACGAAGATTGCAGAGGACAACAGGAGCCAATATTGCATGTCTAATGAGAGAGAGAGAAGCTGAATTCGTCCCGTCTAAGCAATTTAAATACCATCACCCACTCGTGTCAGTTTGATAAGGAGGCACCCTGAGTGTCGCGAGTCAAGTGGCGACTTCTCTGCGCCGGCCACGTCTCGATAACGCCACGAAGCCGGAACATGACGAGATAGTTTCAGACGCTCTCCGCACCCCACACGTACAGGGATGCAGACCCACCTATACCGTTCAAAAGCTTCCGGGTGACTTGAGTACACACGGAACACTTCAGGAGGCGCGCTTGTGATAATACTCATTCCAAGTGTTCCGTAAAATTTTACTGCAATTTTAGGCGATTTTACTGCGAGAAAAGCAACTACTATTATGTTAAAATGTGAGATCGCAAGAAAGGCCTTTGTTTTGCCGACATAAATTATCACGACGACGATGATGATGATGATGATTATGATGACGATGAAGCGGGACGTATTGCAGTGGGCAAAAATTATCATGATGATGAAGCGGCAGCCCGAAACTGCTAGCCCTAACCTCGCTTTTCTTTTGAGCCGATATAGGATCGAATCCTCCGCAGTATAGGTTAGCGCCTTTGGCGTAGCGCTGCTGAATTCGAGGTTGCGGGTGCGATCCTGGCCTTGGCGGTCGCATTTCGTTAGCGGAGAAATGCAAGTGTCGCTAGGTGCCCGCTAAAGACGGTCAACATTCATCCGCTGTCCCCCACCACAGCGTGCCCCATAATGCGATCGCGGGTGTGGCGCGTAAAACCTCAGAATGTATTTAAATTCTTAATATAGGTCCGAATGATTGAATCCTGCGCTCGCCACTCGGTCGACTATATGGCACCCCGCTAAAGAGCAATAGGTTGTGGGTTCGACTCCCGCCTGCGGCAACTGCATTTTCTGTTGTACAAAAGCAAATGTACAAATGCTTCAGCGTTTAGATTTAGGTCCAAGGTTACCGAACGGCTGGTGGTCAAAAAATGAATCGGAAACACTCCCGCCATACGGAGAGACCGCTATCCCTCTGTAGCGCTGCTATGGGGCATTAAACCCAATCAATCGCTCGCGCAGGGAATGTCGCTGGGCGCTGCGCACGTGTTGTGACGCGGAGAACACGCGAACACGCACTGCGGCACCTGCGTCGTCCGGCCGCAACGTCGTCCCCCCGCGAGACGGTGACGGGCTTGATCAGCGTTACCGCAAATGTATCATCAGATACCTCACTCTCTGTTGATGAGCTTTGCAAAAGCGCGAAATAGTAACCACTGCGGCAAAAAACTTGCGGAGTAAGCATTTGGGACCAAACAATTGCTTTCTAAACGGGCATAATGCGTTTTTGCCTTTAAGCTATGCGCTATGTTTCTGCTGAAAGGGCCGCTGTGTACTACATGCACAGGTTCTTTGGACACACACACACACTCAAAACGTGTGTGTGTGATAACAGAAACTATACATATACATATATATATATATATATATATATATATATATAGTTTCTGTTATCTAAGGCTTAAATTGTGCGCAGCTGCTGCTGTGCACAAGCTTTTCTGATTTTCATGTCATTTATTTTACTTCCTGTCACTGTTACACACTAGCGCTGCGAAGAACTTCTTGGACGCACGCTAAGGCGCGTCCAGATCCCCGCGTAGATTTGCGCTTTGATATTTCACCCCTCCTTCTTCTAACGACGCGTAATCCGCATTCCGGTTGCGAGAGCGAGCAGGCGATAACAGTGAGCGCGTCATCAAACCTCGTCCTCCGGTTTACTTCAGTTGTGCTCTTCTCAATACGTTGTATATTGAGTGGACAAATCGAAGAGAGGAAAGACGAAACGGGGGGAAAAAGAACAATATTATCGGCCACTGTAGTAGTCTCTTTCTACAACATCTCTTCTTGAATACGGTGAACTCGAGTACGGTCAATCCAGTATATGAGAGCTAAGGAGCAGCTTTTCCTGCTTTCTCTCGTTATTCGATTAACAGCTTTCCGGAGCCGTCAATAAAGAATTAATAAAGAAATAAGAAAAGAAACTGCGCTTCAAACGTGGCCACGGGAACCGTGGCTCAACTTCGCGATCGCCTCTTTGGCGTATAGCCGTCGCTCTGACATGCGCCGATCCTGCGTAACTGGCGCTAAGCCTCTTTTCTTTTTTCCTTTTGTTTTTTGTGCCTGCACTCATTCGCGTTTTTTTTCTTTCTTCGCACCTGCTGGCTCCACGCATACCCGTTCGTGCAGCGAGGGATAATAAACGCACCGGAGGTCAGCTGCATTCTTGTCTGTGCACGAGCCGTACATCGCATAACTCGGGTCTCGGTCGCTGCCGATCTTTTTTTTTTCTTTCTTTCTTTTCATCACGTTCGTGCTGGCTTCGAGGCAGTCAGCTTTAGGCTAGCCTGAAAATTTATAGAAGGGACACAGAAAATGAAGAGAGAGAGAGAGAGAGAGAGTCGCATATAGACAAACCCGAAAAAAAAATAGTAATAACGGGGTGTAGGAGGAAATCATTACGCCGCTGCATTGTTGGCGCTTGCCATGTGATGCGCGCACTTCATATTCCACGCTTGCGCTTGAGCCCGTGTGCTTTCATTATTATAACGCCTCCTACAAAACAATACGACAGAGAACTGTGGCGCTGGTGTCTACGGGAGCTGCGGCGAGTATACTCGCCCCGTAATTCTCGACCCGTAATTCTCGACCCGTAATACTCGACCCGTAATTCCGGTGTTCTTCAACTGCCGTATACTCTTCAACTGCCGTATGAGGCAGTTGAAGAGCACCGGAATTACGGGTTGTACACATACAGCACACGGATTTGGCTATACGGCTCTTCGTGCATTCCGCTCCCGCGGCGGCTTTGCGATTTTGCAAGCTGATCATTTGCAACGGCGTTTCTTGCCTTAGGAATTCCACAATTCGCAAAAAAAAAAAATATTGCGCAATTGCGCAGAGTCGTTGTGTTTCAGAACACTTCGAGTGCTTGGGGAAAATTAGAAAGCTAAAGCGTAATAATTGAGTAACTTCCCGAGAATGCACAGAGCCACAAACACGGCGGTCTGGCGAGTTCGTGTGTGTGTGTCGTTCTACCTTTGTTCTAGAATCTGATTTCGGCCGGATGGTTAGCATACAGGTTTTTCTAATCTTCGCCATTGTGGCTCCGCACATTCATTTATCGCCTCATTATTTCTCGCGCATTGTGGATATAGTCTTATATCTATATATATTCTGTACGCGAACTTCCGAAATGATATTTCTGTGTTTACGTCCGTCTTTCTTTTTCTTTCTTTCAATCATTGTTCACGTCATGAGCATTACGAGCCCAGTTATCACGCCACACAAGTAGCCAGCGGCACACGCAAGTATACGTCCGATCAAGCTATCCCTAACTACAGCCAGAAAAAGCAAAAAAGAAGAAAAAGAGAAAAAAAAAAAGCACGTCATTCCGATAGTAGCTGTAGCAGCCCCAGTGCAGGAAAGATCCCTGTAATTTTTCTTTTAAGAGATCTCTGTGACTTTCATAACCGGTGTGTTCAGTGCGCTGCATGTCCCAGCATTCTAGATGCGCGCATGCCTCCACGGCTCGCCAACACAGCGGCGCGCGGAATTGTTAAATAGTGCAAAAAAAAAAAAAAAAGCAGGCGAGCAGCGAAGCGAAGCAGGCCGGACTCTTGTTCTCTTCTTGTTTCCTTCGTTATATTTGGCGAGGCCTCTCCACCTCGATGTGCTGCTCTATTTGATTCGATTTTCATTTGAGATGTCACGCAGCCGGCGGTGCTCGTTGCGTGGCCTGAAAATCAAATAATTATTGCGTTTTATGCACCTCGTTCAAACCATCGTCCTTTTCTGCGTTCGTTCGCTGCGTGCGGCAGTTCGTCCTATTGCGCTTAAATCGCCGCGCACTTGTCGAAGAAAAAAATAAGATATCAGCAAAGCAGAGAGAGCGAAGGTGATATTGGAGTCGGTCAACTCGACAAAGTCCAAGGCTGTTCCACAGGAAGGAAAAAAACTTCATCTAAAAACTAGAAGACGTCACCTCCAGTTCTTCCCTTCGACAGCATATCGGAGCACCAAAAAAAAGTGCAATATAATAATGACTGAGTAACAGTAATTAGTAGAGCAGTTTATTAATTAGCCATTAGTTTGCTGAACTATTCAGATCATTTTTCATCGTACAGCATGGGTTTAGGCGCGGTTTTAGTACGACAACGCTGTTAGTTGAGTTTACGCACGACATTTTCCTTAACCTTGATGTTGGCAACCAGGTTGATGCTATCTTTGTAGACTTCTCTACAGCGCTTGACGCAGTATTACATTTTAAACTCCTCGCTAAACTTAACACTGTACTACATAAACCTCAACTAGGTAACAAGGATTTCAAGCTTTCTTTCACTTCGTTCCCAATTCGTCTCTTATAGCTCAACCGACTCTGCTGCTATTGATGTGACATCTGCAGTGCCCCAGGGCTCCGTTCTTGAGCCACTGCTTTCTGTTTAATTTACATCGAAGAGGACCACCCACTAGAAAGCGCTGGAGAGGACGACCCACTAAATCGTTCCAATCCTTCTCTACACTGCTAACATCTCTTCTAAGATTCGTCTTTATGCCGGTGACAGTGTTTTATATGAAGTTATTAACTCTTCTGATGATCATTACCGCCTCCAAGAGTCATTTGCTAGGTTTTGCACCTGGTGCAACACCGGGCAAATGAACGTTTAACTTTGATAAAACCGTCCTTATTTTCTTCTGTAAAAAATCTTCTCCTTCTCCTTCAACAACCGCACTGCGTGTAGGGTAGCTCAGTATGAGTATCTCGGCGTCATTTTTACGCATAACATGTCATGGTCTAATCGCATTGATTACATTTGCAACAAAGCACCGAAAAAAATTAGGTTACCTACGTCTTACACTATCCAACCCTCCAAAAGATACTAAGCTACTGTTATATAAATCGTTAATCCATCCTGTTGTTGACTACGTATCTGTCGTTTAGAACCCTTATAAGCAGTGTGAGAATAAAAGGCTAAGAGCAATTCAGAAAAAAAGCTGTAAGATGTATATGTCACCGTTATGATCGTGACTTTTTCACCCTCTTCTGGACTTCGTTCCGTGAATTTAAGCTCGCTCTATTCACGTCGCCGCATAGCATCGTTGGGTTTCTTGCTCAGCATCGTCAATTCTTCCGTTACACTTTCATAAAAACAACTATACTAACCTCGCGCAAGAGTCATCGACGAGACGACATCACAATTTGAACTTGCCCTACTTTGCACGCACTAATATGTGTAAATTCAGCTTTTTCCCTTGTTCCATTCCTTATCGGGGTCTATTCGCTCACGCTCACACCGAAGTTTCGCATCTGCCATCCAAGATTAATGGTCCTAGCATATCGCCCTCATCGTTGCATCGTACTTTTCTGTGTATAATTTCCCTCTGTTAACCCCAGTCCTTCTATAGCGCTTATTGCGCTGAAGTATGTAGAAATAAATAGATAAATCATACCCATCCGCAGTAGCGTACTCTCTCTCAGAGTGTCACACTCGCTAGAGCGTTTCAAAAAACGCTACTAAGGGCTTCGCGTTAGGCATCCCGTGCTAAAGATTTGGTGCTGTATTCACAAATATTTTTCATTCGTAAGCGTTCTTTGCCACTGGCTGGCCGGCTTGGCTCATAATATTTCAAGTATGGCGATTGGCTGAAATTTTTTTATTACGAAGATTCCTCTCGCGAGGGCGCGTTGCGAATACGGGCTCTGACTTTTAAGGTATCAAGCTCACTGCAGCAAGAAAGATAGGCTCGTGTAAGGGGCGGCGCTTGAGGGATGATAAAGGGGTAAAGGGCAGGTAAGAGGAGAGGGCCCTAATTTTCTTCCTCTAGCACCGAGAAGTCCAAGCAGCCGAAGCCAATCTTGCCTGTCACGCGCATTATGCATATAAACTGATGCATTTATTGCCGTTTGCGCACTTTCGCAACGCACACCCCGGATCATGTTTAGCGGTAGTTCCCCACAAACTGAACCCGGATCCCCGAAAACTTGTGAAGTGCGTGTGTATGTGTGTGCAGGTGCACCTAGTGATCGCACCCGACGAGTGCATTTCATCGCTCTGGAGTATCACTGTCGCCGCCTCATTATGTGCACATGCAAAAAAAAAAAAAAAAAACGCAGGAGAACAGATTCATTGCTGTTGTAAGCGGGCAGATTGCGTTCCCGTTATGTAGTATCACGGCCGGCTTGTAACGCCGCGGTACCCGATTGCGTTTATCTCTTTCTTTTTATCAGACACTGCCTCGCAGTGTACGGGCTCCTCCACGCCCAAGTGAGACAAGTAGTTAGGGCTCTGCATGGGAGGGAAAAGGGGACACCCAGTACATCATTACACCGCAGGCCCGTCACATGAATGAATTCTGGGGTTTCACGTGCCAAAAACCACGATTCGGTTATGAGGAATGCCGTAGTTCGTGTACTCCGGATAAACTTTTTTGACAACGTGGGGATCTTTAACGTGCCCCAATGCAGAGGAGCACGGGCTTTTCTGCACTTCGCCCCCATCGAAAGGTGGCCGGGATTCGATCCCGCGACGTCGTGCTTAGCAGCGCAACACTATAGTAGCTAAGCCACCGCAGCGGGTCACACGCCCGTACAGGTGCGCGCAAAACTACCCGCACATACTCCTGGTATTGCAAAAAAAGAAGTAAAAAAGAAAAAACACAGAAAGAGAAAAAACGAAAACAAAAGAAAGTTGGCAGGCACTCTAGCATGCGCTAAAGAGGATGAAGGCGAAAGCCTGCCCGCTCACGAAACGTTCTTTACATTACTTGACATTTTCATTTGAATGCGTTGTTA
Source organism: Dermacentor andersoni (assembly GCF_023375885.2). Lineage (NCBI taxonomy): Eukaryota > Metazoa > Arthropoda > Arachnida > Ixodida > Ixodidae > Dermacentor > Dermacentor andersoni. The sequence goes on from NC_092818.1 coordinate 68,683,275, forward strand.
CTTCCTGTTACTTGCTGCCCTGTAACGTAAAACTGTTCCAATATGTTTTTATACCAATCTCCTGACGTCAAATTTGCGCAACCGCCGACCCAAGCATCGGACGGTGACCCACAGGGTTGCCTGAACAGACAAATCAAACGCTCTCCTCGTTTATAGGAGGTCATTTACAAACGAATAACATTGCCTACACTGAGCGGCTTGTCTTATCTAATTGGCTGACAAGAGGCGAAGAGCACGCTCAAGTAGAGGGAGATTCGATAAGGCCGTGCCAGTGCACTGAAAATCGATAATCGCATGATGAGGGCGGTGCCGGCGTCTGCGATTGGTCTGCTTTCTCTTAGCTTGCGGTGGCTTGTCTAAAATCGCGGCGGCATGCAACGGAAGGTTAATAATGCCGCTAAAACAGATCCTCAGCAAAGAGGAGTTGGCAGAGCGAGGTCATAAACGTGCCGAAAGTGCTTGATAACATTACACGGCCACGCAAAAAGCTTTATTATACTCAAATAAACCCATGCCGATTGCCATGCCGGCAGTGCGAGTAGCCAGTGCCTGAGCGATCGGCGGCGGCCATCTTTTATTCCTTTCGGAATGGGGTAGCCTGCTGCTATTCAGAAAAAGATGTCAGCTTTGTTTGGCACATTAATGCATCTTTAACGCGAACACATCACTTTGACGCGGTGAGTCTTGCAGTTTTGTGACTTCGCGTGACGGGCAGGTGAAGTGGGTGCAGCCCGATCGAAAACCTTTGACCAATAGCCGAGGGCCAATGGCGAAAAGTCGTCGAATAAGAAATAAGCATTTTTGTTTTGTTCGGTCCAATCATGCGTAATCATTGTGTACGCGTCATATCAGATGAGGAGGTATCGCGGTTTTCGTGACGTCGCTTGACAGACAGGCGAAGTGGGGGTGGTTCAAAAAAGTTTTTGACTAATCGCGGACGGCCGATTGCAGAATTCGAATAGAAAAGTTTGGAATAGCTTTATATTATAGCGCCCTTGTTTTCTCCCACCAAACGTGGTGGGTTCGAGTCTCTTAAATAATTAAGCCTTAATTAGATGTGCCTTAATTAACTTCGCCCTAATTAACTCTAAATGTCGCTGGCTCGCCTCCACCAAGGGTCGTCGGTTCAAGTACCTTAATTACCTTCGCCTTAATTAACATCAAAGGTAGTGAGTTCGACTCTCGACCTTCACGATGTCAATTGAAATCCAACTTGGAGATATGGCCGGTTCGCCCATATCCCCAGGTTGGGTCGCGGGGTTCGAGTGCCTTAAGTAACATCGCATTAATTAACACCAAAAGTCCTGGGCTCGACTCCCACCAAAGTTCGAGGGTTCGACTCCTTATAAATTTTGGTGTCATGAATTTTGGCGCCCTAATGCCGGACATCGGATCTTACGACCCATGAGCAACCTAAGGCGTTCCCCTTAAAAAGAAATGGATACCTTGTCGTACATATTCCCTTACCCATGAATGAAGCCAATTTAACCCTTTATTGACGAGTATTAGCTACAGGCAACATACCAGTTCTTTTTTTTTTTTTGCAGAGTTTCAGTACTGAGTACGAAGTTTCTGGCTAAATGTCTTCGGCCAACAATGAATGATAGGCAGAGAGCGTCATCTGTTGGCTTAGAACAGGAAGGCGGGACGAGGAAGAAGTTTGGCACGAGACTCACCGTCTTTTGAAAGCAAGGTCAGAGGAGACAGGCATGTGCAATATATCCAGCTGCATTGGTGCCACACGTGTGATACAAAGCAAATGAAATGTACACCTATGGTTCACATATGATGAGAGCTGTCTATAAAAATAGAAAACGAAGCCTTCGGTGGCTTGGGATGAAGCGCACTTGCAGCTTCCTGTTTGGATTTTTTTTCCTAATTGCAGAATACATTTCCACTAAAATATTTTTTTTCTTTTTGTTGATCACGCTTACTCTTGACGTGTTTTGCACATTTAGATAGAAAATAAAAAAAAAAATCAGATATTCATGTGCCTCGTCCTTCAAGGGTTAATTAAATTGTGGGGTTAACGTACCGAAACTGCACGGTGAGTTGTGAAGCACCCGGTAGTGGAGGACTCGGGATTGATATTTGACCACACGCACCCAATGTGCGGATACACGAGCGTTTTCTTTTTATCCTGTTTTCTTTTCTTTTTCTTTTTTTTTAATTCTGCCCCCCTCCCAATCCGAATGCAGCCTCCACAAGCCGGAATCGAATACGCCAGCTCGTGCTTGTAAGGGCAGCGCCTCAGCCACAGGCCTGTACCGCGCACACAGTGCTCCCTCTGTCCCGCTTTCCTTTTGCTGTTTCCTCTTTCCCTTCCCCCAGTGTAGGGTAGCAAACCAGACGCTCCTCTCGTTGACCTCCCTGCCTTTCCTCTCTTTGATATCTCTCTCTCTCGGTACCGCGTGGTTGGCTCCAAGCACACAATATTACATTCAACAAAGGCATAGGGGAAATTTACTTTATCCTAATTAAAATGTAAAATTAACAAGGAAAGGGGAAATCAAAAGTCGAAGAAAATGAACCAGCCACCGCGGTGACGCGTAACGCGTGGGCTACTCTAGCAACATGTGCTACGGCGGCGGCTGTCCGCCTCGTTGGACTAAGTTAACTGATTGTGACCAAAGGACTACTGCGCAGCTCCGCTGCGACTGTTCTCGTTTCGCTTGCACAAACACTAGCGTGTAGAATTAATTAATTCATATTTATTAACACAGCTGGGCCCGTGGTCTTTGCGGGGAGAAAGAAGGGAAAAAGACAGATCAAGACTAACGTTGGCCCCGCGGGCCAACTTTGGCGACGTCCAGGGCGCGATTAGAGCACCGCGTGAGACGCCTGCGGGAGGTTACAGCCAGTGGTCATGTGCTCGCGCTGCCTTGGGCTTGCATAGCGAAGGCTAGCGATGACCACTGGCGGCAGCCCAGCGAAGTATCATACTAAGTGCACATAGTGTCTTTCACCCCAATTGTGCAGCATGTCAGGCCGTGGTCAGGCCGTCATGCAGGCAAACGTATCCGGCTTCGTTATAAAGACAACTACTCGGCTAACCGCCAGCTTTTCCAGCGGACATCAGGTGCACGGCCGTTGTATATGCGCCGCTACAAACCGATTACTCTGTCAAAGCAACACCAAATATCACTATTAAAACCCACATGTTGGAAATCCATGCGAAAACAAACTTTTGTAAAGTGGGTTAACGACATGATAGAAGGCTGTTAATCTTCGCCATCGCGTTTTGAAGCGGATGGACCCTTTTCACCGGTTAGTTCGCTCACTATTAACAGATGGCGTTTGCATCGCGCCTAGCCATTTGCTGCCTCAAGAACCGCCGCGCATAGCCTCCGCGGCGATTAGATTCTCGGTCGCGCTCCGAGAGCGATGGAATACAACCCTCTTGTGCAGTTTTAGGCACGCGTTAATAAGCGCAAATGCTCGCAATGAGTCCAGAGCTCCAGCGCTGCCGCGTCTATTAACACCTACTGCGCTGCTTGAGTACGGTGAATCCCGCACTTCTTTTTAATCTGCTAGATATGCTGTACGCGTACATTAATGAATAAGGCTGATTCCTAGTCAGCGGACTGACAGCTGTGGCATTCTCGCGTGTATTTCTGTACTTTAAACTGCACAGCTCGCAGTGTTTTGTGTTCACAATGGAGGATTATAGAAAAAAGCACATCTACCACTGTTAACTCTGCTTTACCGTAGCTGCTGTCTTACTAAGCTTTTCTTCGTCCTTGTTTCTTTACGCCACAAGCCCGGAGTGAAATGTCGAATCCTTATCTGACTCAAACCAAGGTTATGCTGTGGAAAAACACTCTTGCTGTTATATCTGTCAAACTCAAAGTTCTCATACACATATGATGGCCAGATAGCACGGGAACTTTAGTAGACCCACTAGCTCGCTCTTCTAGACATTTACTTTCTGGTCTTCACTAACTTCCGGCTCCATTTACGGAAACTCGCGGTCACGTCTTACATATAAATGCATTCGTTAGAGATAATGTCGTCCAATGAGTGATCTACATACTTTACATAAGAATGTTCGAAGCTGAACATTTTGTCACGAGCCACAACGTAAACAAGTGGCAAAAAATATTGTACGTATTTTCTATAAGCTACTACAAAACCTGAAAAATAGGGCTACATTTTAAGCTCTGAGCGAGGCATAACGAAATACAACGCAACTGACACATTCGCGTGTGATCACGCAAGAAAATAAACAATGAAATGACATCGCGCCGAAACACCATAGTAAACGAGAAACATGACAACCTGTGACTTTCACGCCATTGGCTTAAAACAAAAAATAAAGAACGACGAGCGAATGACGGTAATCGCGATTTAATGCAGCTGCTGAAAGTGGAATTACAGTCAACCACAAAAGTTTATGGACCACGAGCTATCGGAAAACATTGAATTTCCGAGTAGAGAGTAAAATTGTACATCACACTGTTTTTTCGTATATATCCAGCAGGGGCTGAAATCGCGAATAAGTATTCCGTTTTTTTTTTGTTTTTTTTTTCTCAGATCCCCGTGGTTCCTGAAATGTTGTGGTTGACTTTACTCTATACCACTGCGTCATGGAAAATATTTTCTGCCCAGCACCGTACGGCGACGCTCTTACCATTCGGACAGGGCATATTGCACTGCGGATGGATGGATGGATTATTTGCAAGTCCTCCGAAAGCTCTGGCCAACGTTTCGTGCCGTTCACGCAGGCATTATAGGCGAGAAACGCCGAAACAGCGGCTTTGCTGCACCGCATCGGCGTCAGGTTGCACTGCCGTTGTAAACAAAGGCAGCGGGGGCCAGCTGAGGCAAGCAATGGACGCTGCACCGAGCGATCAAATATGGCGCCAGCCACAGCAGGACGCTGAAAAAGGGCCTTAAGCGATTACACGCTTGCCCGGCAAGACACGGAGCAGCGCCCTACCACCTCTTCCCCCTATCACGAGAAGCACGTGACCCACGGGACTGCGGATTACACTGTTCAAGGATCGGCTACTTTTCACCGCACCATCTCGGAGATAAGTATACTTCGCTATTGCATTGTATCCAGAGGCAGGCCACTTTTACTCGAGCAGAAGACGACCGAGCGTGACACGCCAAACACTGGGTAAGAAAGCACGGAAAGTTTCCGTTTAGTACAGGAATTACGCACTTGAAGTCGTGCATTTGTTGCAGTGTCTGTTTGTTGTACTGGGTAACGCAGTAGCCAACAGAGCCGGTTACCGTCAAATCTGGGAGGGTAGTACTGATGGCCTACAATGCAAGCCGAACCATTCTAGTGCTCTTTCGCGTGTGAAATATCCGAAAAGACAGCACCAGCGCACCATCCAGCGCACACGGTCGGAAAAGTGCGCTAAGAAAGCTACGTCAGGCCACCGCGGCGTGTCCTACGATCTGCGTCGTGGTTGGTTCCCCGACTCGAAGGCGGTTATTTTTAAGCGACTCCCGCGGAGCTGGCAGCCGGTTGTCCAGCGCCAACGCTGCCTCACCTCTTTTTACGTGAAGCACTCAAGGTGGCCCGTCGAATCCGAGGGAAGAACAGCGACGTTTCAGTGGGTATACCATCGCACATTGCCACCTCGGGAGACGACCCAGCTAATGCTCTGGTGGCGTCGGCACGCCCAACCTCGACTTCACTAACCATAATTTATGCAAATTCGACGACGCTAAACTGCTTATAACTCGCCACCGCCTACGGCGGTCGCATCCAGATGATCGTGCCCTACACCGATCTCCCCGGCCGTGCCTTAACTCGTCGCAGTGGGTCTCTACTGCTCGAGTAGAGACCCACTGGGGTGCGTTGAATGTCGCACATCGCCTTCGCCGACAAGGTCGGGCGCCGAGCCCTCCGTGGCTCGCTCGTGGACACTGCAGCCAAATGCCTGAGCGCTTGGTGTTACGATGTCAGGGCTTCCCTCCAATATTCGACAACATTCCACAGTTGTCGCTGTGCGCTGCTGAGCAAGCTGCAACGACTTCCATCTTGCTCGAACTGCGCTTAATGACACGCATCCATCTCGTTTCCAAAAGGTTGTGCTTCAACTCGATACGGCACCTACAGAACTGTGCTGGATTTACTGTCAACCATGGGACTAAGGCCTCTAGGCTGCAACGCTCGTACTATGTCCGTGACTGTGTGATGTGCCTTCCCCTAATTTGTTTCCTTCTTTCATCCCCTTCCTCTTCTCTTGCTCCTTTTTTTACTTGTTCCCTCTTCAAGCAGGTGGGTGTGGTGTCCCTTTCAGCTGGGAATTGCTAGCCCGGTTTTTTGCCTTTTTGTGGTGCTTGTATATGTTTTGATAATGCAATAATAATAATCATAATGTAATAATAATAATAATAATAATAATAATACGGCGCATGCACGAATGCGTTCGTAAGGTAAGTTCAGCACTGAGAACACCGAGAAATCCAAGGGGTCATCTGTTGGTCCGCCGCACCTGTGACGTCGCACGTACAAAAAACGCAAGCAAAATCGTACCATTGTGAAGCAGGCGTAGGGCAGTTAAACGTAGAACCTAAACAAGATGAATGCATTACTGTGCTGGCGCGGTCAAGTTCCGACTGTACTGATAAATTCCAGGCCATGCGCCTAAGTTGCTTTTTTTTATTTTCAAGGAAACCGTCAACTACATAACTTAAGCTTCTTATTTATTTATTTATTTATTTATTTATTTATTTATTTATTTATTTATTTGTGTTGCTCAACGGTGTGTGCAGTACATATAGAAGGGTGCAAGTAGCTTACTCTTAAGCAGCGATTACCTCGCAATGTGTAATTTACGTTTTATCCGGATCTGTAGTATGCCGCTTTTGAGATGACTATTCCGTCACGTGAAAATGCATTCATTTTCGGCAAAGATGTAGAGCTGTTATGGCGGCATACCTGCCTCGCTGCTCACGGGAATGCTCGGTGACGAGCGAATTCTTTTTTTTTTTTTTTCGCGTGTTCATGCGTCCAGAGCTTGCATTCGCGATAAACATGCCGACGCGCTGACCGTCACGCAAAATTCGCGCACTTGTTTTGCTCAGGACACACTTGTCGACGCAGAGTGGGCGGGGGCGTGACAACGCAGGCAACGTGTAAAACGTGCGAGATACACCGCGGTAGTGGTTGCAAGGCGCCCTAGCAACGATAACTTGTAGCGTAAGTTATATGTGGAGACAGATTTGTGCGAAATGTGTCGCTCGAGTACTCCAGTAAAAAAAAAAGAAAAGACTCCCGCGTGGACGAGGAAACCCCGAGCGCACTTTCACAACGTGGCACCCACTTTGAGGGCACGGTGCACGTGCAAATGCATCATTCATTGGGGCATGCCAAATATCCATGTGTACGAGCAAACGTGCTCGTCGAAGAGACTTGTGCGTTTGGCACTGGCGTCACACTTTCGTGATGAAGGCGACACCCGTGCGTGTGTAACTTCACGTTTTGTACCAACTCACACAAGTGCACACATATGACGAGAGAGAGAAGGAGAGCGAAGACGGGAGAGGGCATTGTCATGTGCCGAGCGTGTAACGGTGTGAGCGCGCGCGCGTGTTTTTGTTTCGTCGCTTGGCACCGCTCACCTGTGAAGTACGACTCCTTGGCGTGGCAGCGGTGCCTGAGCATGCTGCCGGTGCCCTTTTTGCTCGAGTAGGAGACGAAGTTCTTGCAGTGGACGCATCGCGCGAAGTCTCGCAGCTCGCCGTCGAGTACCACCAGCTCGAAGTCCTTCCACGAGGCGCTCTTGGCGTTGAACTTGGTCATGAAGTGGAACCGGTGCGGTTGGCGCCTGTGCAGCTCGTAGAGAATGTCCTTCGTGAAGGTGCCGTGAAATGGCGCCACCGCTTCCTCGCCGGAGGACATGTTGTCGCCGCCGCGCCTCCTCCGCCACCGCTGCGCCGGGGAAGGAAGCCGCCGGCCCGATGCGCGTGAGTCAACATTCTCCACTCACGGGCCATGACGCATGCACGCACTCTCGACGCAGCACGCACACGCGATCGATTCCGCACGCGGCTCACGCCGCCGCCGGCGGCGCCGGCCGTGCAGCGCCGGCGACCGCCTCCTCTCTCAAAACCGCCCTCGCTTAACTTTGCGCCCCGCCTCGCCAGCTTGCGAGGCAAGCGGCAAGCTTGGATTACCCGACTAACGGACGCCACTTCTGCCTTGCTCCCTGAACGTGGAGGAGTTTGTCGACGCGAGAGGACGCAGCGATCGCTTGCGCGCGATCGCGATAACGCGGGCAGCCTGCCGCCTGCTCATTTCTGGTCGAAGGAGGCGGTGTCGGGGTTTGGGGAGGTCGGACTTTGTCATCAAAGGCGAGATAGCCGCGCGCGTGCAGCCCTTCACGACTGCCTTGTTCACATGCGAGACAAGATTGCCGAGTGAACGCTTTTGTTTGCAGAGAGAGAAACACAGAGAGAGAGAGAGAGGAAAAGCAGGGAGGTGAAAATCCTATAGCGGTTAGACAATACTTAATTATAGGCTTTGCTGTCGAGTGCACAGAGATCTAATACATTTGAATGCTGTCCGCTCTCCCATACGGGTTATCCTACCGGCATGTAAGTGCGTATGTGTGTGTGTGCTTGTTCGCGTGCGTGCGTGCGTGCCTGGCTGCGATCTCGCAGCTAATTTAAACCTTACTACAACTCCACTGCGACTACGCAATCTGTACGGCAAAAACCTCGCAAAGACTTCTTAGAGTAAAAACACGACTTGTTGAAAATTCGCTCCAACCTTATGACACTGAATATACATGTTTACATAAGGCTATTTTCTTCCGTTTCTGCGCGTTCAGCGCCCGATTCCGATTCATTGAATATTGCTCCTGTATGCTGAAGGACTCAACGCTGGGAATAATGCCTTCAAAAATTCTCATGTGATATCCAAGCTCCATAATTGAAGCGCGAAAAGTTTTGCGCAAGCGTTGCTGAAAATCGAGACTTCCTTTCATTCACTAGCCTTTCAGCGTGCTCGAACGTTTTCAGGATGCAAGTGGGAATAACGACGCAGCATGATCGCTACGCACGCCCGTACGCGCGCATACTTCTACATCGCCCACGCTTTCAACGCCGCCTAATGGACGTCTGGTGCAACGCAGCTACTCGCCAGGCGCCCGCACGACGCCCGGCATGGATGCACTAAACAGTCGATCTAATCGAGCATCCTCTTCCTCCTCCGGGCGTTCCTTTTTTTTTTTTTTGTTTTTTTCCCTGCTGTTGCTCCTGACCGCTCGGGGTTGGGCTTGGTTGAGCGAGAAGCAGGCGAGCGCGAGAGAGAGCAGACGCAGGGCGCGCCGCCTGGTTACAGAAGCAGCGCTGCTCGGTGAGAAAGGGGCAAAGATGCGCGCCGGATGTCCCCGCGCCCAGCACCGGCGCGGCGGCGACAAGGCAGGGGGGTCAAAGCACTTGACTGGCCAGCTCAGCGACCCTGGACGAAAAGCGCGTGCCGTGGTCGCTCGTGCAAGCACGGGCGAGGAAGCGCGGCCGTCTGCTCTGGGAAGGCGACCCGTGAAGGCATCCAAGCAAACGCCTGTCTTGCATCTGCTCAGTGGGCAAGCGTGCCTTGTAGGGCGAAAGGAGGAATGCGGAGGATGCCTCTCAGACGGCGGTCGAGCTGGTAACTTTTTTGAGGCGACCGGGCACAGGTGCAAATCCTTTCGAGGTTTCGTGATAGCGGCAACCGGCTCTGGCAAAGGTTTAAACGCGTTCCCGCACACCGGTTTTCATTCCTCCCTGGCCAGACGGGAAGTGGACTAAAAGAGAAATCGGTTGCAAACGATATCGCCGAGAGTTTTCTTAAATTTTGCCACTGTGTGGAAGTAAGTCTAGAGCGTAATTGGACGACTTTCTTTCTCTCATTTCGGTCTTTCGTGCAGTTTATTTTGTTTTAAATAAGGGATGTGAGGCAATGCAGTTGTTCAGCTTCTTCACGGCTTCAATAACTTCTCTTGATCGTGTTCTGTCTCTATAACCCTGTACTGACAGTCGTAGTTTAGTTGCAAAACGTTTAGTGCGGAGTCCACCTTTTTAAATGTGCATGATAAAATTTACGCTGAAATCGTCGGTTCTTGAAATACCGCGTTAACTGTTCTCAAACAAGATTTCTTTCGACTCTGGAGGCATAATTGGCAAGCATTCTTTACGCAAGTCCGAGCACAAGACAAAGATGGCCGCATACACCCAAATGAAACCGGTAGCAAGCAAAAGCTGTTTCATTATTTTTGTTCCCAAGGGTGAGCGGCAAGCTGAAGCATTGTCATGAGTTTCCATAGACGTTCTAGCTCCTGCCGCATTATTTCATTGTTATTCTTGATTTATTATTCATTGAGAAACACATAGAAACAAAGATGGGAATATTTGTTCTCGTTCAAATAAAAAAAAAAAAGATCTTGTCCGTGAGTATTTCTTTCTTTTGTATAATTGCACTAACCCTGCAGATATGTAGTTCTAAGCTTCAAGCGAGTGTAATCGCTAGGATCTAAAATGATGATGAAGCGACGCCCTTTTTCGCGTTGACTTTCTGATTTTGCGTGACCATGCGTTTTTAGTGTGATAAAAAATAAAGCCACTACATCGGCAGGTAATTTTTTTTTCTTTTTTTGTTTCGCAACTTCCCTTCAAGCACTCGGTTCGTCCGAAACGCCGATTTCTCTGCTTTTTAGACTGGACCAGGTGTCTGTCCGAATGCGTCAGTTGATTTAACGCGCAGTAATAGTCAGCACAGGTTTGTTGCCGTGAATACATCGCTTGACGTAGACTATAAAAATTAACTGTAAAATTTAAGATTTTTTTTTTGTAATTTACAGACATCTTCTGTACCGTTAAAGAAATTTTCTGTTAATGCTCTGTCACAAAAACCTGCTAAAATAAGAAAACATGTGTTTACTGTTCTTCTTGAATATAACCGTGCACTAATTTACAATTTGAGCATTCACAATAATTCTCAAATTATTGTAGATATATAAAAACTATAAAATAACATTTGAGATTTTTTTTTTCCTTTCACACACGGTGTTTTTCACAAACCTCATGCAGGACGCACTGTCTGCGGTGCTGCTTTGATGCACTGTGCCATATTCAAGATGGCTTCCCTTCGAGTCAACCAAGGAGGTCTTTAAAAAAACATTTCTGGAGTGCCAGCAATCGCTACTGCTTACCAGCAGAAGTGATGCCAGCAGTTGTCCTGACTTCACCTCTGAAAGAGTGCCGCACAGGCTGCAGTCCGCTCACAGCTTACGTGTTATGGTTTTACGACTGTAAAAGCTAGTGTAATTGAAAAAACACTCGTTGTTTTTAGCTAAATTATTATATTTGGCTGAGTATTGATGTCAAAAACTCTCAAAAAATGTGCCACGGCATTCACGTTTCACCTCCTAAAATCAGTCAAACACAAATATACATTTAACAGAATCTGTACAGCGAAATTAGCCAACGTGTCCGGGGAGAAAGACAATTAGAGAGAACGTTCTTGAAGGCGTGAAATTTAACAGTGATCAAGTTGAAAACTGTGAAAGAGGGATTATGGACAACGGATTTCATAAGTCACTGTTGCAGCACATCTATGAAACGGGCCTGTATGCTTATATTCAACTTAATTGCGACGTTATGTCGCGAAACCGCCCAAGTGGCGAAGAAAAAATGCTGCAAATGTCTGGTAAAGAAGTATAACTTCTGACTTTCCTTCCGTTTCTTCTGTTCAGCGTTACAGTGGAGGAAACGTAGTGCATACGAACACCCGCGAGCTTGGATTACACGGTGCTCACGATGAATATAGCTTTGCCTTTCATGCCGTTTGCGCCTCACGGCACTTTCAGCGCTGATAGTATGGAGGTGGTTCACGAAACGCGCTGAGAGAAACAGATTTTGTGGTATTGACTCCATGGGTTCCTCCATGCATCCAAAGGGTGAACACGCTAGCATGTTGCCGCATTCCGCGGAGCCTGCGTGCACCGAGCGTGGCTGGGCGTCGCCTTCTTGACAAATGCTAAATATATTGAGTACCTAGCCTGCGATGCGGGGAAGCAAACTTCGCTTTCAGTCTTACATATGAGTCGCAGGAAAGCCAACTTCGCGTTTATGCGCTGGTATACCGTGTGTTGTGTGTCTTGTTTCTTTCTTTTTTTTTTTGGTGGGGGGGGGTGGCGTGGGGGGGGGAAGGTAGCTTAAAAAATTAAATTAAGAACCTCACGGAGAATATTGCGCAATTAGACCTCTTGAGGTGGATCACCTGAAGCGAACTTTATGTGAGCGACAAATCGCAATGTCCAGGCGGCTAATCAAAACGATTCACTGAATAACTTGCCAATTATTCTCTTCATGGCATATGTTGCAGTTCCGAAATTGAGGCGAAGAAGTAATTAAGTCACTGCTTCCTAGCAGAAATTTCACGAAAGGTGCCACTTTCGAGGCATGCGTCTCCAAAATCTGCTAAGAAAAATTGTGTCGGCGTTACAGTTAGTCCCATCCTGAACCGTTTCATGCACACATTCTGGAAGTTGTAAGCAGGAACGCCCATGGATTTTATTGCAGATTTTAAGACCGGGTATCTCGAAAGTCTCGAAATGCATGCAATGGGGTCACCTGGCGCAAGATTGGGGTAATGGGAGATCGCTGGGAAAGGCCTTCGTCCTGCTGCAGCCATAAATAGGTCGCTCCTCACGATGCTATTGATGATTGATGATCGTCATCATCTCGAAAGTGGCACTAGATTTACCATTTCCGTTAAACAAGCATCGCTTCTCCACTGATCTGCTTCAATTCTGCAATTTTAACATGTGTCCTAAGGTGAACAGCAATACAGTTTAGAAAAGTGGTAAGAAAGAAAGTCATGAGTGGACGTTCATGAGTTGAGTTCGTTTTTAATATCACATTCTAAGTGGCTGCATGGTTTTAAAAAATGATTGAACTATAGTTGCACATACGGTTTGTTAATATTGTCGCAAATAAGGTAGCTTGCATCAAAATAAAAGCAGCAAAACAACCCAAGACAGTAGGACGGTGGTAGTTATACACCTGCAGCTTAAATGTGTGGAGCCCCACACAGGATGTTTTTTGCTTTCTTTGTATTCATTTACTGTTGACCCCTTTAAAACGAAGCAATAGTCATTTTGAATGTGCGCTTTTTGTGTACTTAACGTTACTTGAAATGGAAAACCATAGATGCCTCCACCAACCAGAGGTTCGCACATCACCTAGCTTAGGGCACATTGGCAATAATAAAATGAAGCTTGTCGATGCAAGGTTCTGTATAGGCTTCTACATTTTTGAAACAAACAGCGACTACCAACACGGAGTAGTGCCTGCGTTCCACGAATTTTTTTGTTTGTTTGTTTGTTTGTTTGTTTGTTTGTTTGTTGTGTTTACGTGTGCGTACATTTTCTCCCATGTCGAGCCCTGTTGTTTCGAAGAGTAAACGGTGCCACTGACCGGCTACGTGCTAATATTCTGCAGTTATGTCAAAATATATAGTCGTCCGATTGGTATAATAACAATTATTTGTAAGTGACTTCACACACGGTACCCAGATACGCACACACTGCATGGTTTTGTTGACTACTCCTAACAAAAATAATATTGTGCTAGAGTGCCCCACAGAGCTCTGTATAATCATGCTGCTGTTCTATGTATAATATAGCACCAGTGTTGTTTTTCAGGTCAGTCGCAGTATAACAACCTGCGAGAGGAACCAAGATCCAGCACTCAAGCACGCAGCACGGCCTTGCACCAGAAGTTGTCTCCATAATCAGATGTCTTCAAGATTGAGTTTTAAAGCACTAGTCTTCAACAACGTCATACCGAGACCACATTGAGAAATTTTTCAGCACCATTAAGGTTTGATATGTAAGCTTGTAAGAAGCTAGATATGTAGGAAGTTCGCTGTTTCTGTTTTGTTTTCATGTGTCTTATTTAGCCATGAGCCTTTCTTGCTTGAAATAAGATACTTTTTATATTTCCGTAGAAAACCAACTGTATCCTGGGTCTTTTTGTAGCACCGTTTACCAGTGTGAGAGCTGCCACCTGCTGTTTGTCCCAGGTGGCTCCATACAATATCTGGATCCTTGGTGTATACAAAAAAAAAGAAAGACAAGCGTTAAAACAAAATAAGAATAAACAATTTTCACGTGAGAACAGTTTTGCTATTTTGCCAATCTGCGACGACACACGAAGACCAGTATCTGAGTTTCTACAACAGATATATTATACATTAAAAAAGCATTCCATTGTATTTGCATTTTGAAAATGCGCACATCTCTTCAATGTGCTCTTCAGGATATCCTAACAATGTGACATATACATTGCGCACCTACCATTTTTCTATTGTGTGTGGCAAAATTGTGCATGGATACACACGGTCACTAATTCAAAAAGAAAAAAGAAACATTTTAGTGACAGTGTCGAGAGAGTTCAGTAAATTGCCTACCAGGGCCTATTCAATAGAAAGCTGTGGGTATTCGCTTCATTCGCTTATATTGCTTTGAAATGGCAAGTAATTTTTTTCTCTCGTTCTTTCTTTACGTACAGGTGCGATCCATGGCAAGCGGAAGCTTACCTGTAACCTAGAAAATTTATTTTTAACCTGTTATAACAACTTGTTTTCTGAACCAAGTGCCCTTAAGCAGTTCTAAGAATATTCCTGTTTTCATATTTATCTGCCAAAGAACCTTCTAATGCAAACTGCAACCTAACTTCATTTTCTTCTACAATGTCCCAAATTACAAATTCTTTCATACAGCCACTGAGGGAAAAAGTGCTTACCATAATTAACTGTAGCGCAAAAACTGAGTAACGTCAAAAGAACGCAGACACACGGGAGAGCTTCGTGTGATCTTTGCCTTTTTGCGCTACAGTTAAATATTTTCAGCTTATACCACATGGCGTAATTTTCAGTTTGAAACAAACAGGATATTTAGAGGATATTTGTTATATTGCAATGCTTCTGCAACGCACGATAGAAAATTCAACCAGGACAGAGCTTCAGAATAAGCGGGAGGCTAGAAGTGATAAACAGTGGTAGAACAAGAAATTTCGGCTGCAACCAACGTTCCGACAAAGGAAGTTCTCTTCGTCAGAGCGGCAACTGCCCTCACGAAGAGAAATGTGCTTGCCAAAATTCTGGCTTCTGCGACATTCCGGGTTCGCCCAATATTCATCACGCTAGAAAATTGTCTTCACACATCAAATTTCTGTAGATTGTAACAGAAACAAAAGTGAAATGACAGAACAATATAGAGAGTAAGCAGAACATTTCCTGTGATTCAAAAATGGATCCTTCTTTTTACAGATGCACTTTAAGTAAAATAAAGCAGAAAATAACACTAAAATAACATAAAAATTTAGAACAGAAAACAAGACATTTTTTCTGTACAACACAGGTAACTGTCGTTAAACACAAAATTTCTGTTAAAGTAAAACAGAAACAAAACCTACTTAATGGCAGAAAACTAACAAATAAACAACAGAGCTTTACAGAAATTTTGTGGCAAGGCAGCTTCCAGAAAATTTCTTCTTTATTTCAAGGAAATATTTTTATAGCGTAACATCTAGACGTTTGAGTGAGGAAGGAGGTACTAATTCAATGCTTTTGCTACTGGGAGAGCCAGAGAACTTATTTTCGGAAGTGCAAGTGAGGTCAGCGTAATGCGCTTGAGTGACGGCATCGATAACCCACCTTATTGCGTCCACCTGCTAGCAGCCCCAACTCCTGAGAACAACGCCTGAACGCCCTTCTAGTCTTTGCCGCAAATTGCCGCCTATGCAGCTACACCAAAGTACAGGTTATCAGGTCAGCGCACGTTCCTTCAACGGGGACTTGTCATCGTACGCACCAGCACAAGAGGCGCACCCGGACCCCTTATCACCTGGCGGCGTGAGCATCAACCCCTGCGGTCCCTGTAGTTGGTGCTTCCATCGCACACATCGCAAGTATCTAAGAGGCCACCATCAGCCTGTCGAATGCACTTGGTGGCAGCGACAACGCCTGAGCACAACGCCTTAAGGTCCTTCTACTCTTTGCCGCAGGTCAGTGCCCTTTGTGCTCCTTGCCCTTTGTTGTAGTATTGTCGCTGCTACCAAGTTCGGGAGTCGTTTTTTAGTATCGTTTTATTTTTGTTTTTGAGTTTCACCAAATTGTTAAGACCTTCGCTAAACTTAAAGAAGACATAAAAGCAGATTTCCGGTAGCTGAAAGCCGTCAAGAACTTAAACTGGCACGTGAGGCATATGAGCGTGACCTTCGCACGGAACTGCGCTAAATTCGAACTGAACAGAGAAGCACAGCCCAAAGCATGGTATTCATGGACACTACAACTGAGGAACTAAAAAGAAATTAGATGCTGAAATCGCAAAGAACATAGCATTTGAAACTAAGAACCAGGCACTTCGTGCAAAATGTGAGCATCTTGGGCGTAACGCAGAAGAGCGCGAGATGAGAATCGTAAGCTTAGAACAGTGCTCAAGAAACGCCAACACCAAAATCAACGGCATCCAAAGACAGGAAGATGAGGATGTCATACATATTGCATCCAAAATAGGAAATGCCATCAAAATCTCGATTGCTGCCGATGATCTTGAAGCATGCCACCAGGTGCCAACTCGCAATCAAGGTAAATCTAACATAGTAGTGCAGTCCAAATCACGTGCAAAATTCTATGCGACACTCAGGAAGGCAAAGAAAGCAAGACTTACAAATGCAAACATAAGCTTCACTGGCTCAGAACCAGTATACGTCAACGAGCATCTCTGTCAGGCATTCAAAAAACTGCCCGGTGCAGCCAGCAAAAAGGAAAACTATAACAAATGGAAGTCGGTCTGGTCATTCAATGGCAAAATCTTTGCGAAGAGAACAGAAAAGTCTAAAATTGGGCACATATCAGGAGAGCGCGACTTTTCAACGATCACAAGCTTGGACGAAACAAGCTCGGAGGTGCCTCAGCAGACGCACAGTATGGAATATGAAGTCTTTGCTTTACCGGAACCCCTCAAACCTCTTTCTATACCAAACGCCTCAGTCTTTCACTTGAACACCCGTTCAGCATTTAATAAGTATGATGCCATGAGTAATCTCATAGGTCAATTTTCCTTCAAAATAAACAGTATAATGCTAACTGAAACCTGGTAAATGAAGGTTTTCGCACTCTTAAACTTGATGGCTACAAAGGTTTCGTTCTTAACCACCCATACCGAAAGGGAGATGGCACTACCATATACAGCGAGGCTTGTAAAAATGATGAGCTTGTACCTGACTACAGCAGAGTTACTGCGGACAATGAAATGTTAGCGCTACGATCCAACAATGAACTAATATCAGTCGTATATCGCCCACCACAAGGTAACATATTATGTTTTCTCAGTTTTTTTAAGAGTTTCTTGACTACGTTTCTGCTAGTGAACTGCAACTCCTATTTCCCGGGGACATTAACGTAGATATTTCTGAACAGGACAGTATATCTTTCAATTTTACTAATAGTTTGTCCTCAACTGGTTTTACAAACATAATTTCTACACCCACCACTGTCACCGTGTCAAGTTCGTCTACATTGGATTTGATCATTACGAATATTGAAACCACTGTTCACCGTGCTCGTACAATTGCATGTGATGTTATTGATCATTACCGTGTGTTCCCGTTTTATTCCAGAGTCAAAAATGACAAAAGCACTGCTTTCCGTGAATTGTTTTCCTTTCAGTACATAACAACTGATGCAAAGGAATCTTTAAAAGATGAAATAAGTACTTTTGACTGGTCTTTTATTATCGAAAAGACAAATGCGACTGAGGCGTATAGTGCTCTCATCAAAATTTTTGCAAGTGTATATATGAAGCACTTTCCGTTAAAAACAGGCAAACCATAGAAAAAATATCAGAAAGCCATGGATAACGCGATATCATGCTAAAATGATACAGCATAAAAACCACCTGTATCATTCTTTTTTTGCGCACTCGTACACCTACGTCCCTTCAAGAATTTAAAAAGACCCGGAATAAACTCAACGCTGAACTGAAAGGAGCTAATCTTGCATATTATCATCAATTATTTGCGCATGTAGAAAGCAAACAGCCTAAAGTAGACGGAAAGTACCAAATAAAGTCCTGGGCCGCAACAGCCCAAACTTTCACCCTGTTAAGATTATTGTCGATGGTCACGAACTCACCAAGGAATCGCTTGCTGATTACTTCAACGTTTCTTTTGTCAACATAGGCGCAACAACACACCCCGTTCTGCAATAACAAGATATAGTCTTCAGCCCCACTAACAGCTTTTTTATGGAACCGACCGACGAAACAGAAGTATACCGAACATTCAGTGACCAAAATAACAGGGCTGCGCTACTCTGCGAGAACCTACAAATCAAACTGATAAAACGTGTGTTGGACTTCGTGCCTGCGCTAGTGCACATTTATAAGCTGATATTCGAAACGGGCAGCTTTCAAGAGGAAATGAAGCGCTCCAGAGTTTCTGATGGTTACAAAGGGGGTGATAAGAACACGGCAACTAATTACAAGCCGATAAGCATCAGCCCAATCTTCTCAAAAGGACTAGAAAAACTTATGTTTTCTCCTATTACGAAATATTTTTAAAGAAAGCATCTGTTCAGCGACGACTTACATGGCTTTAGATCCCGAAGATCAACCGAAACGGCTCTCCTAACTATGAAAGAATTTGTACTAGACACTATTGATTTCGATTACTTTATCCTTGATCTTTTTGTGGATTTCACGAAAGCATTCGATTGTTTAAGCCATATCATTCTTATAAGTAAACTATCCCAGTACGAAATCCGTACGAAAACCCCTAGAATTGATTAAGTCGTACTGAACCAACCGAACTCAGATGGTATGCTTGGGAAGTCACCAATCGAGCTTTCTACCTGTCAAAAATGGAGTACCACAAGGAACCCTCTTAGGCCAACTTTTGTTTAATGTTTTTATAAATGATACCGTACTCATCGACAGATCGATGAAATTTATCCTATACGCCGACGATTGTTCCATACTTATGCCAGGTCCAGATGCAGATGCATTAGGAAAGCAGTGTGAATATTTTCTTGTGAAGTTATCCTCGTGGACACGCTCGAATGGCCTAAAACTTAGTACATATAAAACTAAAATATTTGTTTTCAGAGCAAGAAGTAAAACATTTCAATTACATCAAGCCATAACCTATGAAGACCGCAATATTGAAATTGTAGAATCACATGAAATACTTGGAGTTACATTTAACAGTAACCTCAACTGGGACTTGCGTGTTGCAAACATATGCAATAAAGTTTCTACAGTCGCTGGTGCGGTCTCTTGCTGCCGAACGTTTCTTCCAAGGGAAATAAAGTTAAACCTACATCACGCATTGTTTGCGTCCCACGTAAACTACTGCCATTTTGTCTCGGGCCCTACAACAAAAACTAACAAGGATAAAATCCGTACAGTGCAAAAAAGGATCATCCGGTACATTGGAAATCATCCGCACCTCTCTCACACCTGTCATTTGTCTGCTACCTATGTCATTCCCGTGACAACTTTGTACAACTTTCGAATTTTACGTGCGCTTTATTCTTCAAATAGCCTCTTTCATGACTTCTTAACCGAAACCGCATCGCTAGAACGCCATGAACATATTGTTTCCACAAGAAGTACTGATAACTGGTATGTTCCTCGCTTTAGAACTAATTATAAACATCAGTCACTAAGATATAAGCTCCCTTCAGATTTAAATATCTACACGCACTACATTTCATACTAGGCCTACGTTAAACCAGTTGAGGCAGCAATTTCTTAACCCACAATGACACAAACACTTAACACTGCCATGAATATCTATGCATTGAAAAGTTTGTTGATCTGGACGTGCTTCTTGTATATCCTGTGCACTGTTCCATTGTTGTAATTTCTTTCATTGTTTTTAATTTTTGTTGAACTACTTTTCTTTCTTAGTTTTACTTATGTATGAAATGGTTTCATACGTCATCTACATTAGAGTGCGTGTAACTTTGCTGAAATTTCAAACAGTGTCTGTTTCAAGGAGTCAATTATTTCAAACAGTGTGGATGCTGAACACCTAATGACGTGTTGGCTACTGATACCGCATTTAAATATGCGTTCTGTATTATATATTAAATACATTATATTATATATAATTATATATATATAATATATATAATATATATAATACATGATGTATAATATATATCTGTCATTATATTTTTTGAACAACTCAATTTTGTTGTTTAATTTAGTCTTTTACTGATTTTTACATCGTCACACTGCTGTGCCTTGATGTGGTCTCTTGGGCCCGGTCAAGCTGTGTCGCACAGCTTTATGCCCAAGAGGTCCAACCATGTGTATGGCGAAATAAATGAATGATTTTAATTTAAGTATTATCTCTCTCTCCTTCTTATGTCTCTGTTTTCATAGAGAACATTTACAGTGAAGCTGCATACGAACCCCATGCGCATGCGCGAAAAAAGAAAGATAAAGACAGCCGCGCGATTGGCTGCGCCAGCAGTGACGTCGTTGCTCTCCATCGCAGCTGAGTGCGCGCGCAGCAGTTTCTCTCCGGCTCCGAGGTGGGTAGGCCACGCGTTACACGCACTCCTTAGGAGCAGGCAGCTGTCGATCACCAAAGAAGAAGAAGAAGGCGCATAACCGGTGGGACGCGCTTCACATCGGCTTCGCAGTTTTTCGATGACTGTGCCGGATTATCACCTTGTGCTACAAAAATTCTTGCACCAAGTGTTCCGTGTAGCCATCAGGACCACGAGGATACCTGCCTTTAAGGTAGGGGACCATTTTTTGGGACTTTAAGGACGATTGTGTGCCCACCTAAGGCGAGTCGTCGCTAAGCCTAGGCTTGCTCCGCCGACCGCTTGGCCTAGCCGCCGCGGCCGACGGGCGGTCGCTGCTGGAACGCACATTATTCCGAACTCTACCTGCATCATGGCCACTCCCATGAGTGTTGAAATAGAGGGCGAGGATATTCAACCCGAAGAAGTAACCAGGACCCTGGGCTGGCGCATCGCCGGTGAACGCAAGTCCCGACCACGTCAGCGAGACCTAGGTCTACCCAATGCACTTCAATCACAACCCTCCGGTGCCGGTCGTAGACCCGAGAACGCCAAGGATACGTTAATCAAGAGAGCACGCATGCCTGCACTGCCCCGAGACGATACCAAGATCGTGGTGAGACCACGCGGGGGTCTGAATATCAGCAAGGTCGGCCATATGGAAGTTGGCCGGGCCATTTACGCTGCGGCGGGAGTCACCAAAGAAGAATGGATCCGGGACGTGATATGCCCAAATTACCAGCAAAACATCGTTGTCATCAGTACTTCAAAGAGAGAAAATGCTAACCGGTATGTTGGAGTCACCAAGATTGTCGTCCAAGGAAATGAGCACGAGGTCAGCGCCTACGAATCCGCCCCCCATGGCATGACCAAGGGAGTCATACGAGGCGTCCCCCTCGGAGACACGGTTCAAGAAATCAACGAGAACATCGTCAACGAATATAATCCCACTGCTGTAGAGGCCAACCGCATCGCTAACACGACGTCTGTGGTGATCGCCTTCAATGGACCCAAAGTGCCGAACTACGTTCGTTACGGGGGCCTGCTCGCCAAATGCTCGTTATACAGAAAACAGATAGATATCTGCTATCAGTGCGGTCGCCTGGGCCACCGCATGGATGTTTGCCCTGATCCAACAGACCGGATCTGCCGGGGATGTGGTGCTCACAATCCCGATGAACAGCACAAGTGTACCCCCAAGTGTGACCTCTGTGGAGGAGAACATTTGACCGCAGACAAGGTGTGCAGAGCTCGCTTCAAGATCCCGTACGTGGTACGGAAACGCCGGTGGGAGCGGAAAGATACCAACTACACGCCTGCAGAAGCCTCCAAACCGCCACGTCGGGAGGGAGCAGCTACGTCAGGGTACCGGGATCACTCTCTTTCCCGTGAAGGCGGACGAGGGCGGAGCAGCAGCTGCGCCTCAAAGCCGGGCTTGAGAGCGTCGTCGCCGGGTGACGTGGCCGGCAGCAGCTGCAGCGGGCGCCGCCGGGAGTCGCGCTCAAGGTCGAAGACCCGGAGCCAGACACCGTCGAGGAACGCCGCTAAACAGGTGGGCTGGGCAGTTAGATCTCCTATCGCTCTTAGCAACAAAGATTTCCCTCCCCTTCCCCAGACTCCCAAGAAAGATTGTGAGGAATGCATGCAACTCAAAGCGCTTGTAGTTAAGCAAAATGAGCAAATCAGCGCGCTTCTTGCGCGCATGGAGGCATTAGAAAAATCGAAAAGCAGCGAGGATGTCACAAAACGCAAAATTGCCAAGAGGGACGCTCAACCGGAGCCCCCGGTAACAGCAATGGAGGCAGAGAAAATTGAATCGAGTCCATCTGAGGAACCGGCGTGGGCCAAGCCCATTGAAGCCCTCACCGAGATGGTCACACAGCTTGCCAGCCAAATCGGCTTGATAACGTCCAAGATGGCCAAGTTCGACGCGCTAGAAGCTAATGTCAACCAGCTGATACTAACCACTCAAAAAGCTAAAAAGGGAGCCCCGTATGGGAAACCGTGCATGGCGAGTAGTCTCACGACTACCAACCTGAGCCAAGATGGCGGCCAGGCGTAAAAATAGGAAGGAAGATACAACGATCTTAGCCCAATGGAACTGCCGAGGAATTAAGGACAAAATAGGCGAATTACAGCAATACATAGATAATGCGGAACACAAACCGGATATCCTTGCAATTCAAGAAACGAACTCGCGACCAAAACTCGCGGGGTACGTCACATACACCGATCCCAGTGAGAAAAGCACAGCCATCCTAGTCCGAAGCAACATAGCTGCAACGCAGCACATTACCACCCAGAGAGGGTGTGAACACGTTCTCTTGGAAATTCACAGCAGAGGCATAGGAAGCAAAGACAGCATCTTTATACTGAACGCATACTGTCGGCCCTCCAAGAAGAACCTCGACATAGAGGGCACATTACTCGACAGCAAGAGAGAGGCGGACAGCCGACCCCTATTGATATTAGGAGATTTCAATGCGCCTCACACAATATGGGGTTACAAATTTTGCTCCAAGAGAGGCAGGGTGCTGGCGAACCTCATGGATCAGCACACATTAGCCCTACTCAACGAACCAGACACTCCCACCCGCATGGGCACAAGTACGACCCGGGACACCACTCCAGACCTTACCCTGCTGAGTGGAACCTTGGACGTGTCGTGGCAGAACACAGGTGCGAACCTGGGGTCGGACCACGATATCCTCAATATTACGATCAGGGGGCCCGCATTCAAGGCCCGAATGGGAACAACAAAGATAACTGACTGGGACAAACTTCGAAAAAGGCAAGCAGCCGATGAAGACGAGGACACGAACAGCACCAAATCGTATGGGGAATGGGCTAAGGAACAACTCGAGCTGGTAGAAAAATACACCCAGAAAATTGCGACCACACTGCAGACACCCTGTGTGGACGCAAAGCTTGCCCACCTTTGGGAAGCACGACACAGCCTCACTAGACGCTGGAAGAAACAACGACACAACAAGAAACTTCGCAAACGCATCCATGATCTCAACAAGCAAGCAGCTGAATACGCGTCCAAGCTGTGCAGAGAGAACTGGCTGAGCGTCTGTGATGGACTGCAGGGCACCCTTTCTACCAGGAAGACGTGGTGCCTCCTTCGTCACCTGATCGATCCTCTCGGCAGCAAAAGCGCCACTAATCGAAGCCTCACGCGCACCCTCAACAACTATACTGGGGGTGCCGACAAACTCATCAACGACCTGAAGGCCAAGTACCTGAAAACGGAGAAAGGTGATATCGCACCTCCCGACTACGCAGGACCTACCAATGAAGCGTTAGACAAGCCATTCACTGACACCGAGTTGATCTCGGCAATCTCCGAGAGCAACAGGGGCAGCGCGCCGGGACCCGATACCATTACCTACAAGTTACTTAACAACCTCGAGCACAAGGCCCGCAGACAGCTACTCGAGTATATGAACCGGGTCTGGGAGTCTGGCAATCTTCCACACGAATGGAAAGAGGCAGAAGTCCGCTTCATACCCAAGCCTGGGAAGACACCTCACATCGACAACATGCGACCGATATCCCTCACGTCCTGCGTGGGGAAGGTCATGGAACGTATGGTACTTAAGAGGTTGCAGCGACATCTTGATGCCACCGATCAGATGCCAGAGACAATGTATGGCTTTAGGCAGCACCTGGGCACCCAGGATGTTCTCGTACAACTCAACGAACTGGTAATTAAGCGAGCAACAAAGCAAGCGCCGCGAGCGATACTAGCGCTAGACCTCACAGGTGCCTTTGATAACGTCACACATGAAAGTGTCCTCCGCAACCTGCGCAACACGGGTTGTGGAGTGAAAACTTATAACTACATCCGAGACTTTCTTCGTAACCGAACGGCAAGGATCAGAATAGGAGAGGAGACATCCCAACCGATCTCCCTGGGGGATCGAGGAACGCCGCAAGGTTCGGTCCTTTCCCCCCTCCTATTTAACATGGCTCTCCTGCCGTTGCCCAAGCTTCTCGAGTCAATAGATGGTCTGGGCCACGCATTATATGCCGACGACATCACCCTCTGGACTGCGAGGGCAGGGTCGGATGGCTGGATGGAAAACACGCTCCAAAAAGCGGCTGACACGATCAACAGCTATGTGAAGACATGTGGCCTTTGCTGTTCGCCTCAAAAATCGGAGCTGACCATTGTCAGACCACGTGCATCAAGGACACAAGCAGAAAACATAGAAATCGCTTTGGAAGGGAACCGGATCCTCCCGGTACCTCAACTCAGGATCCTGGGTCTCCTGATCCAGGCAGACGGCAAGGCAACAGCCATGATTAGAAAATTGAAGCTCACGTCAGACCAAATCTTGAACATGATCAGACGAGTGGCCAACAGGCGGAGGGGTCTGAAGGAATCGGACACCTTGCGCCTCGTTGAGGCCTTTGTTATCTCACGAATCGTCTACGCAGCGCCATACCTGCAGCTCCTCAAGAAGGACGTCTTACAACTTGACGCAATAATCAGGAAAGCCACGAAGCAGGCCCTGGGTATTCCCATAAATTCATCCACGACAAAATTACTTCAAATGGGAGTCCACAACACAGTAGCCGAGCTCGTAGAAGCCCACCTATTCAATCAAAGGGTACGCCTTAGCCAGACCAAGGCGGGCAGAAGCGTCCTCCGCAAGCTAGGATGGCAAGAATCGCACTACACCCGCCACGACCAATTACCCGAAAAGTTGAGTGAGAAGTTGGAATGCAAACCACTACCACGCAACATGAACCCCACAAGGCATGTCGGACGACGCGACGCCCGGGCAAGAGCCATCTCCAGGACCCTGGAGGAAGACGACACTGTTTTATATACAGACGCCTCTCTATCGAAATGCTCCACGAGGGCAACAGTCGTGGTCACCGGGCTAGAAATGCTGGTCACCTGCGCATCAATCTACACTCCGTCTTCGGAGGAAGCAGAAGAAGCAGCGATAGCTCTCGCACTCCTGCAACCAAACGTCACCAAGATCGTCACGGACTCACAAGCTGCATACAAGAACTACAGATCTGGCTGGGTGTCCCTTGCGGCACTAAAAATTCTTGGTAAAGCTACGCCTCCTAAACAAGCGATCGAATTAGTTTGGGTCCCGGCTCACTCCTCAGTTGAGGGCAATGAATATGCTCATCAACAGGCCCGAGCGCTAAACTCCCGGGCCAACGAGGAGGAGGCAAGGGGATGGCAACCCATCACAAATTACAGAGATATAGTCAAATATTACAGGGACGGCAGGAAGACATTCCCGCACCCCCACCACTCCTTGACCAGAGCCGAACAAACAATATACAGGCAAATCCAGGCAGGATCCTTTCCCCACACCTGCCTCCAGAACAAGATATACCCAGAGAGATATAAGAACACATGTCCTCACTGCAATGCATTAGGCACCCTTCGGCACGTCATAGGAGAGTGCAATTTTTCCATACACCACCCCCCACCTATACCCATAACTAACCCCCCTGCTATCCCCACCCTTTACGAGCGATGGGAGATCATGCTGTCCAGCCCCGCCCTGGAAGACCAGCTCCGACTGATCCACAGGGGCCAGGCGGCCCTGGAAGCATATGGAGCCCGCGAAGAGGGAGCCACCCCATCAGACGCTTAACGCGTTTCATTTCATAATGGACTAGTAAAGTTGTTTCTCTCTCTCTCTCTCTCGATCACCAATGCCATGAGCAGAACCGGGAACGAGCTCCTCTACGCCGTGCCCATGCTGCAGCCCGGGCGCAAGAACAGGCTCGTGCAGCCGAGCGCAAGCAGCAAGTGCGTACCGAGGATCCGGCAGCGTACCAAGCTATCGCTTAATGAACCATCGGAATTAACCCAGTGTTAAAAACTGGGGCCGCAAGTTTCAGCTTCCATGGTTAACCATCTGTAGGGAGTGCTTGAGCAGTGATTTATTTATTTATTTATTTATTTATTTATTTATTTATTTATTTATTTATTTATTTATTTATTTATTAGGCAAATGCTATGCTGTCTACGCTGCTTTCCCACATTTTCCTTTCGGTGTTATATACTTTGTCTTCCTCTACTTCAGCTCGTGACAATGCGCCCTCATTCAAGTAGATTTTTGTCTAACTTGCGCCAGTATAGATAGTTCACATTGCGCTCTTGTGACCATGTGTGAATTGTCGGCGCACTTTTTCACTTCTTTCTCTGTTTTCTTACGGGAATATAGCATACGGGACTCATCGCAAGAAATCTGCTCCGCGCGGGCATCAAAATGAAGTCTCCGGAGGTTCCCATCAAAAAAGAGCTCCACTTGCAGCACTGATCTATCGAGGAATGCTATGCATCGCAGTGTGTTCACAGTGGTATATACGTGCATAGCGTCAAACGCACAACCATCTCTGCCGGTGGATAGTGTATCTTGCTTGTTTACTTGCTTGCTACCTGTAACATGGCGCGTATCACTATGGAGGATTGGCCAGGAAGCCGGCGGTTAAACTAACGAGGGGAAATAAAGCTTTAGAGAAAAAATAAATGACAGTATAAAGTTGAAGTTGTACATGAAAAAAAGAGGTATATGAAATAATCTTACAGAAACCTTTTGTTTTGAGGGAAAACGCGTGCTTCGTAAGAAGATAACAAATTTGAAGTTAGGGAATTGTATTCAACTTCAACTTGCAGTTTTGTGAAATATCAAATGATTATTCATTAAGTTAGACAAGGTATTCTTCTTGTTTCGCAAAGGAATTGGCAGGTGGTCATGCACACTTTCCGCCGGTTAAAACCAAATGTAGATGCCCTAAAGGTGATAATATTTTTGGTATTTACAACAATGCCCTAATTTTCGAAATACAATTACTAAATTTTTTTTTTCTTTTTCTTGTAAACCGAGAGCAGGTAATTAAATAACGACAAATGGATTAAGGTTTTTGGCAGATATGTTAGATAGGGGAGGGCGCCAGACCAGACCTGTGCAAACAAAAATATAAACGTACTACGATGCGCAGTATATCCTCTTCTTTTTCTTGGCCTGCGGTGTACGACTCTTGATGAATGCTCGACCACAGTGCTTGTGCGTGTCGACGAGATCCAACTCATTGCGTCCGTTTTCTTTTCTGAAAGATTTGACTCGGTTTGGCTTCCCGTTCGTAGCGTTTTCTTATTTTTTTGTTGGCGAGTGACAGGACCTCTTACATTATTTCTTCTATTATTTAACATTATTTTAATAGTACGGCCTTCAATGATAATTTTTCTTTTCCTACTTCGGTGTTCTATGCTTTGTCATTGTTTTAGTTTTAGATATTTCAGATATGCCATCTTGTACACTCTTTCTTGCCCTCCTCCCTATCTTTAGGTTCTCCTTCTATCCCCTCCTTTCTTAAGAGTAGGCAGGCGTTGTGCGCGGTCCTGCCACACTTGCCAACCTGCTCCGCGCTTTTTTTTTTTCTTTCAAGAGCATATGTGTTTTTAATCTAAATAATATAAATCCTCGCGAAATTGCATTTCTTAACGTTTACGTGCAATGCGCGTCCTCCAAGCAATTGATTCGTGGAGCGGGCGTTAAATTGTTCCCACAGCATCGGTTAAGTCACGAGACCCACCCACATGAAATTCCAGACCGAGTCCCATGACCTGTTTAGGTGCCTCGCACAGTCACCAAAGTGGATGTTCGAATAGGGCGCCCCCTTGCAGGATTCGCTCAAACTTCGCGTTTCGATAGGCATCCCACGTAGCTATTCGCTGTGCCAAGAAGCCAAGAAGTTGGATCTATAACGTTCTTACAGCGAAGCTGTATACCTCTACACCCCTCCCCCTCATCTCCCAGCCCACCTTTCGTGTCCGTGGGGGCAAGGGTGCGCTGATCCCGGAGGTAGTGCAGTACCGGGCCAACTCGCGAAGGAGGTAAAGCATGCTCCAAGCACTCCGCCCATAATAATAATAATAATAATAATAATAATAATAATAATAATAATAATAATAATAATAATAATAATAATATTAATAATAATAATCAATGATAACAAATCAATCAATATGCATTGTTTCAATTCGATGGGTATACTGGAATAGTTTGTGAGCAGCACATGGACTCACCAGCAGGAGATATGGCCATATATAGGGAAAGGACAACACGTATGTACAAGCATACACCTTTGGCTCGCAAGAGAACAGTGCCACTGACTGTGGCGGTGTCTGTGCCGTACAAACGAAAGACGGAATTGCGACATCCACTGTGCATATACCTACAGGCACACCGAAGTGCTATATCGAGGAGTTTATGACCACGCACTTTCCACGGTTTAGTCATGATGACACTACCACTGCGATCATCGTTGGAGACTCCAACGTGGTCATTTGAAAACCAGACAAGAAATTGTTGACGCAGTTTGTGCTAGAAGAGTTTGGTTTGAAGTGCCATACCAATCCAACGCGCTCAACAGTTCAACAACCGTCGTTTATAGATTTAACTTTGCCAAAATTATGTCTAAGTTCGTAGCCGAGCCAATCAGTTTATATCACAGTAATCGCAAAGCTATCGTCACTAGCATTACCAAATGATGAAAATAAACACATGTACTTTTGTCTAACCCTGTGTGATATGCTACAGCTTCGCTGGTCATGCACCTTCACAAAGTGGAATCGCTCCTCAATTTTTTCATCTTTTTTTTGTCCCTAGATAAACGTAGTCAAAAACCTTTTCTTCGAAAATGGAAACACACTGGAGTTCGTGCGGTGCATTTCAAACAAAGAACATATTCCAGCTGAACGTTTTGAGGAAGACGATATGGTAACGAATGCACCGAGAGCGCAATACTCCTTATCACCCTTTCTCCCCAGCATTTCCTCTTCTCTGAGCTGGGCTCCCTAAAGGATTGCAGAAAATAGCACCTCTGCCCCTTCACCATCACTCTTTCTCTTTCTCAGCTGGGGAGGCACCGATAGTAATGCCTATTGCAGCTTTCTTACTTTTTCTTCATTCTGCAGTGCACTTAATCCCCTAAAGTTTGGTATTTGACAAAGGTGCCGGAGAAGGAGAAAGGAGTGGTAATGGGCCTGGCGGGTCGCGTTAACAACCGCCGCTTCTCCGTTTGCCAGAAGAGTTGAGGGTTCTGTATGCCGGAGCGAGCATTATTCGCTCGGGAGTCGTTCGATCATGATCATAAAATATCTCCCGATGAATGGCTTCAATGGGCTGTCGCCTGGGACATAATGTAGGACGCCCCGAAGGACGCTGCAGAGGGCGAACAATGTTTATGAGATATCCCACTCATATACCAAGCAGTCTAACTTATCTACTAAGTCAGACAGCAGCAAGTTGTCAGTTCAGGCGCATGCGCGGTGGCCCAAGTTCGCATACTTGGCAATACAGGAGCCGGCATATATCAAGTGGCCCGAGTTGCCAACACAAATTTTTCGGGCGAGCCAACCACAAAGAGCGCCAATTTCAGGGGGAAGACGTAAAAAAGGCTCCGGTTTAATTTTTGTCTCGCATGTTCATCGACGTATTGTGTACAGATTGCTAACTTTCCTTTCTGTTTCATAAGAGTTGCAGTTTTCTTTTCGGCGGAAACAAGAGGCGTGGCCGATGAATATGACAATATAAACACGTGTCAGCGGCGCATGCTGATTCACAACAGTAACTATGAACCAAAAACAGATATCGCATTTCTGTAAACTTTCGATATGCTCAACAATGTGCAAGTGCTTCTTTGGTTTCCTGCAGAAGCCGTGCAAGAATAAGGAAACATCTGCTTAACCATAACCGTCCATTGGGTCAAGCTGAAGTTCCTCGGCTCGGCGAGGTAACCAAAGTGCACTCCTCGCTCTGGTTATAGTATATATGACGTTTCTGGAGATCACACAGCTAGTACTAACGACTCGTACGCCAAAAGCTCTTTTCGCCATGCAAGAAGCTCACGAGAGAGTAGGCTGTTGTATGGCGGCAACTGCAAACGAACACTCATCGACACCTAAGCCTACTTTACTACTGGTTCCTCGAACAACATGCCAAAGAAGGTCCATTCTGTAGCAATTACGCCAATCTGCACCGCACTGTAGGAAATGCCAACGGGACCCCGCGATACCAGCCATCGCATACCCTATCCCATCCCAATGGGAGGCCGTGTAGCTCAGATCCGGCTTAGAGTTACTTTAGGCTCCCTGAAAGGATACTGTACGGTAACTCTCCTCCAGCCTGGATGACCAGCGCCAGCTGGTGGACCGGGCCCTCTAAGCGGCAGAGGCCACAAGAACCTTGGAATAAGGGGCCTTCTTGTTGCAAAACATTGCTTCAATGAAGTTTACTCTTTCTCTCTCTCTGTTGGCAAAGGGTACGTTCCAATTCCGGAGAGCATTGGAGGCAGTCTACGTTGACCGCACGCTATAGAAAGACAGCTTCGAGCCCACGTAAGGGAACGCACCTGAAAGTCGTCTTTGCGACTTGAAACCCCCCCTCACGTCGACAACGAAAAGCTAAGAAAAGCACCATGCCACAATTTTCTACCTCTTTTCGTGTGCGAATCAACGAAAAGCACAACGTAGCTAACATTAGGCGCACATAAAAGCGCGACTGCATTTTCTTCAGCGCAGATGACCTTCCGGTCGGGTATCCAAGCATTTTACTCAGCCGCCATGCTGTTTGAATGGCAAAGTAGCCTGCATTGATTTTTACTTCCGCGCTGGCGTCACGGAACTGTCTCTTTTGCCGGCTTCGTCGGTATAAGAACAAGGTTTAAAATGGCCGTTCTCGGTCGAGCTGTCTACTCAGCCGTCTACGGGGAGTATTGGATCACAGCCATAAACTGCGCCAGTGTTGACGATGATGTGAAAGCATGCGGAGCTGATACCATGGAGCTATTAATTATGCCTTCGCAGTCTGATAAAAATAGTTTGGACACTGCCGAAGAGCCACAAGAACAAGTGCTCACGTGATGCAGCTGATAACGCCCCTAATACTTCGGAACGCTCTTTGAACGGGAGCACTCTGGAAAGTCTTCGAGCAAGTTAGGGGAAAGGTCAGTTTTGAGATGGCAGATGTATTCGCGAACCGCCGCCATAAAACTGAGTGGCCTGAATAAAAGCACGTAAATTAATGCTTTGAATCTGGCAAGTGCAATAAATGACATTTCTGTGTTTGTGAGTTTTCATTTTAATAGACGACGGTATCTAGAACAGTGAATTCATTTTCTTTGGCGACTAGTGCGAGCACTAACTTCTGATAAGTCAATATAGGTATCTTCGTCTCGTCCTATACCTGCAGCCTGTTGTATAATTATTTTTATGATTGCGCTGGCCTCTCTCTAGAAGGCTTCGCGCTCTCTTCAAATTGCTACTGGCATGAACCCAGGCTGACGTCTCTTGTTTTCCAAAAATAAATCTCCTCCACTTCCTCCTGCAACATACTTTCGAAAGCGCGCAGTCGTACCGCGGTTCGTAAGGAATGATCTCGCAATGTCAAGTTTGTAAGTCCTCGTACTGTGCATTATCGTTTCTGTCCAAGTGTCCATAAGACAAGCTCAAGAACAAAAAGACTCGATGAAATACAATGTTTCTCAATGGTTGTCCGTGGTTGTCTTATTTTTTATTATTTTTAATATTTGTGCAAAAAGACATCCGCTTTCGTTCGTCGTCTCCGTCAACTCCTCCAGCTTTTGTGCGGGCAGCGTCGTGGTGTCAGCAGCGGCGCGGTGTGACCGCAAGAGGGCCGAGCTGTGCCTGCTCAGACCATCATCCTGTTCCGCAGCAACTGAACGAGCGCCTTCTCCAGTAGGGCCACCCTGTCGAACCTGGCTTGGGGCGGGAACGGGGGCAGCGCTTCGTCATCGGCCGTTTTGCGCAGCATCTGCATCACGTAGGGGGAGACGGCGCCGCCAGGGGCGCTGCCGTCGTCCGAGCGCTTCCCGTGGCCTGCGCAGATGTCAAAAAATGCGCGCGCACGTGTCCACATCTCGTAGAAGTAGTTTGTAGTACTAGTAGTAGTACTAGCAAAGTAGCGTGGTAGTAGTTTAAGTAGCAGTTGAAACAGTAATAGCGCAGCGGTAACATATAGCAGTAGTAGCTGTAGTGAAACTAATTTACAGAAAGGCTGAGAGGTTGGCCTGAGCGATAGCTTGCTCTGGCCTGCTACTCTACAGTTCATTGAATAGTAGCAGCAGCAGTAGTAGTAGCGCTACAGTTGCAGTAAGTAGTGCAGATGTGTTTAAGTAATGGTGGCAGCAGCAAAAGTAATTTAATGTTTTCGCTAGAAAGGGAAAGAAAAAGAGAGAGACTGGCCGCGGCATGTGCCAACTGTGAGGCATAGAGCGCGTGAAAAGACAAGGATGAACGGAAGACGTGACACACACAGGCGCCTGTGTTGTCACGTCTTCCTTTCGCCCTTGTCTTTTCACGCGTATAAGCCTCACGATGTCATGCCAAGCCTAAATGACTGCATTACAGCGTCTCAACTGTCTCACCTTTCAACCAACATCTGGCCTTGCACTCACAATTTTTTTTGAATTCTTCGTAAGAGTAAATAACGAATCAAAATATTAGCGAAATCAGCCAACGAATGGGAAAAGGCACTTACAAACGCAAAAAGAAGCTTTGAGAATTTAGCCCCTAAATCAGAAACCTACCTAAATTAAGTATACATGTTAAGTTTAGTGTCTGTCTGAAGATGTTTGGTCATACCATGCAACCTCTGTGTGACACATTACTTTAAGCTTTAGGCATAATAAATAACAAATGCGTACGACGACCCTCGATGCTGCGCTACATGTCACCACAAGTGGGTACGCCTTTGTGCACTGATTTCAGCACGTTGCTTTAAGTTCCGGAATCGTCATTGGTTTTAATTTTTTCAAAGCGGATAGGCTTCGCTCTAACTGTTTTCTTCTTTTTTCAGCGTCAAATGTTTTGTGCATGCTGCGTTCACCGCGAGCGCCAGGAGCGTGCGCTTTTGTTGATCTTGTGCTCAAGCCAGATAATCAATCCGTGCTGCATCTATGTTCCTGCCAATGTTTCCTTTCCTTCTACTTGCTTTCATGTAGGGCTTTCATGTAGGGTTTTCATCAGGGCTTTCAGTTTACGCATAAGGCGTGTGATAGGTTAATTATGTGGTTCCTACACTTTAAGCTGTCCTTTAATAATGTAGCTCACTGTATAACGCGTAATAACTAATTCTCTCTCTCTCTCTCTCTCTCCTTACTTATTTTTACTTAACTTTTTCTCGCTTTATGGCGTGGTCGGTTCCGATCTTTTGAGGACGTGATCTCTGGTGACAGTGACGCGCTAATGAAGCAATATTTTATGTTAAAGCAGGTGCCAACTGTAACTTCACTTACCGCTCTATTCATTTCCCAAATCACCGTCACTACCACCGAGACCATTCACTGTGCGCAGACAGCAATAAGCGACTAGAATCGAATGAGCAGGATTGTTCGAAAGTTGTTCGAAAGCTCTTGAAGTTAAATGCGCTAATTTCGGTATAGTAATGCGGACTGGTAATTCAGGAGGCAATCATTTATTTGTTCACTCCGACATTTTTGCCATGCTAGGCATGTATGCCCTCCTTGCACATTGGCTACATCTGCCATTGAAAATCCACTTTGACCGAGAAATGATATTCTCCTAACTAGCTTTTCAATGGCAAATGGCCCCATGCCCATTCAGTATACGCTCGTTCATACAGACAACCGCTTTGCCCTATTTGGGTAGAGAACATAATGCTGCCTTTTGTGACAGAGTGGCCCATCTTGAAGTAGCTTAAGACAAATTTAGGAGAAGTACCAATTTATTTCGCTTTACACATCGGAACAAATACCTTGAAGCTGGCGCCAGCCTCAGAACTAGTTTTAGATAACTGTTTGTTTTAAGAATTATCGGATCGAATGTGCCAACTTCCATATCTGCCCTAAAATGTTTAGCTTAAAGTGCGATTCTGGACATCTTGCTATTATTTAATCATGCATTTTGATTTCACGTGCAATAATAGTCTTCCTCTTCGAGTACTTCATCTCAAGAAGTTGAATGATGCTACCTGCGACATGTTATTTGAAAACTTCTCGCTAAAAAAAATTGCTTCAGGTGCTGTGCGCACAAATGTACACGTCAAGATGGCGCAGCTATAGCAAAAGTACTGATAAAAATAATGATATTCAGAACGTGCCGCAAACATTTTAGAACAGTTCTCACTGTACCTGCGTTGCAAGTTATAATAATATGTTTTATGTGTACATTTTTTCAAGTCAATGGGATATTTAGGATACGTTTTTTCCACCTATGCTAAACGCAAAACAGTTTTTCTTTTATCTGGCACCCATGTAAGGAGTTCTCGAATAAAATTCAACATCTGCAAACTTGAGGCAACTCGACGAAAAAATTCGAAATTAACAATCCGTCCTGCACTTGCACTGCACTGTATGCTTTGCACGTTTCTGAAGATGCAACAAATGTGTTTCAAAACACATTTCGAATGCAGACTCATTGGGCTCTGCATAGGATTTAAAAATAGTCATACGCTATAAATAATTCATACTTGATTCCATCGGGGCATAGCAAATGAGGTATACAACATGGTAATTTACAGCGTACACTAGGTGAAAATCTACACGGGAAAATAGTTTTCTTGTACTGGGTATATACCACTTTGAAGAATGTTTATTCATGTTGAATATAACCTTGACTTCCACGTTCCATTAAAAATATATTTTGCGATTATTGTCCGTGTTGTTTAATTTTAGTTTCCTTTTTTTCCCCACATCTAGTATCCTAGTTACCCACTTTAAAGCATATTTGTATTTTGTTTTTGTATTTTCAGAGTGTCCGTAGTGGATTAATTCTACAACTGGGGCTGCTGGCTAGGATCCAACGCCTAATTAAAAGAGTTTTCCGTTCGTAAGTACTATTTGCCATTTGCCAGATGGCTTCGCTAATGATATGTCCAGCCTCAATTTCTTTCTCACGATCAGTTATGCAAGACGCCCTTGTAAATACGAGCCAAAATGCTTGCATACACTTAGGTACGATCACTCTTTTTTCGAATAAAAGACGATAATGACGATGATAAATACTCTCGGTCTGTATAAATCACCGTGATAAGTTGCAGACGCCGCGTCTTGCAGAGCAGGCGCCCGATCTGCAAGTGGCTCTCGACGCGGCCGACACTACACGCGCACATACTCCTGGCTTTGCCCTTGAAAGCGTTATTTATCGATATCGGAGGGGGAAAAAATGCAGATCCACGAGCGCAGTGCTTACCTCCAAGGCACGAGTGGCCGTACAACTTGCAGCTGTCTGTGGAGAGAAGAGCAAGGTGCAAATAATCTCGTTAGAATTCACTTCGGCACGCCCGGAATGATGTTCGGCGTCTTGCTGCCGCCGTCGAACGATACAGATTTGCGTCACGACGCCGTGCATTTCGAGACGCGGTACACGAAGGACTTAACCGTTGAAGCGCAACGACTTTCCTCGACACGACCGCGCACTCAAGTGAATCTGAATAGGACGCGGCGATGTGCGGACGCGCCTAAGTTTGTCATTTTTATTTTATTTTATTCTTTCAATGCAATGCTTAGAGTTTTTCAGCCAATAAATTACGGTTCATGATTTCATTGCCCTTAGTATTACACTAACGAAAGTGCATAGATAAAAACAAGAAATGGACGCACTTGATCTACGTAAGTCCATTTCTCGTTCTTTCACGTTCGTTCTTCAAGCGCTTCCGACAGTATCATGCTATAAGCGCAATGCAATCATGAATGCACACCAACAAGCTCCGTTCTTCGCTTCGCTAAATAATATATAATGCTGAAATGAGTAGAAGCTCGGTAATGGTGCGCAAATACTTACCACTTCGCAGAGTACTGGGTATGAAATTAAGTGTTTAAATATATGCGCCAGATGCCACTGCAAAGTTAAAACGTTTTCCCTCTTTTAATGGCTACACCGTTTCTGCGAACCAAGGTTCGCAATAGCATCTTGCTGCACTAAAGAGCATTTAGGCTGATGCGTTTGCTAATTCCACACGCGCTTCGTTCGTAGAAGTTGTTGGCCGTTGTCCAGCAAGCTCAGTCCCTAAAGATATATTCTCTACCACAGCCTCTACTGAGAATGCAGATCATGGGGACCATTAATTAAGAATAGACGTGGACCAGTTGCGATAGCAAACATATTATTAGCCAACGAATCACAATGATTCGTACCAGCAAAAAAAAAAAAAAAGTGAATTGGCCTGATTACTTCACAGCGGAGAGCATAGCTCATAGATACCCCCATATTCGAAATCCAGAGAATATGTGACTTTGATGACTTCGACAAGCTGGTGCACAGCGAAGGTTAAAATGATTACACAATGCTCAGAAATGACTGGTCCTAAAAATATGCAATAATAATAGCGAAGACCGAAGCTAGTTCCACATTTCGCAGTCGAAAATATTTAAGCCGACCATTTAGCACAATGCAGACTCATTGACCACATGGCCGAGTTTGTGTCAGTTCGAATGTGTGCTTGACAATTATATTTGCCATCACTGACAAAAAGAGAAGAATATTTGACGTCATTGACAAATGCAACTTTGACAAAAACTATCAGAAAGAATACTTATTCAATTCATAACTTCATACCCCTATTTTATTGGCACGTTGTCATTCTGATTAATTCATCTTTTGCGCATATATACATTTTCATGTTACTAGGAATTCATTTTTCTGCTACTTTGCCTGCGTGCTTGGTGGAATGCTACTTCACCTATTTTTTTCTTATGGAGCTTTTATTGAGGCTCCTGGTAAAGTCGCTAACTATGAATCCCTCCTCTGTACATATGTATGTACAGAAGTGTCAAATCCACACGAAATGTTAGTTTCAAGGCTTCGATGCCCTACGTGAGTTCTACGCCAGTTGACTGCCTGCTTCCGGGACACCGAGTTGATTAACGTTTCATAAAACATCCATGCTAATCATCTATGCTCAGCTCGGCCCATGCATCACGCCAGGCTAGCCCCGCCAGCTGCGCCACCGCCACTTCCCCTCTAGTATTTGTCGATACTTCTAGAGACATAGAGATACTTCTAGAGACATAACCTAACCTAACCTAACCTAACCTAACCTAACCTAACCTAACCTTGTTTACATAGTTTGTTAGTGAACGTTTTGTGTGCGTCAAAGCCACTTTTCTAGGCAAAGCCCAACCTTGAGATACGGTATCATGTTAGGAAATCGGGGATTGTTTCCCCTCTTCACATTCCTACCGCTGACGCACCCAGACAGGAGGTATTCTATGAACATAACTTTAAAAATGCGAAAGACACTCAGGAACAAATAAAACATGAAAGAACGTCAATTTTTAGCAAGTTCTTTTTATGATCATCAAGTGTTCTTGGTCCCGACCAGCGACATTGTCCAAAAAAGGAAAGGGTTACCAACATCGGAACCGAAACCGGAAATTTGTGTTGCACCACCGAGCTAGCTACCGCATCTGCAGAACAGCTGTGTTCTAGTGCCAAAACTCACCGCAAGAACAGTTTGCACCAACAGAAGGCGCAGATGCCTACAGTAGTTTCCTAAACACGAACGCTAGCTTGTTTGCAGCATGTAGCCGAAAACAAATAAATGTCTTATCTCTGGCAATCACTGCCACTCATAATCTCTCGATACAATTCTGTCAGACCGCGTTCGGCATCGCTGTTCTCGGTTAAAACCAAAACTGTCATGCCGAAGTTACTTCCATATCTTATTTCCGGATTTCCAGAACATTTACCTCATCATCAGTAACCTCTAAGAAAAATATCGCACGGAAAAATAAAATAAAAATAAAAGAAACTGACAATTCTAGTCCGGATCAAGCAATTCATAAGTGCCATAGAGTATAAACAACAATACATTGTGCCAGATTGTCAAAAGTCTATGCTATATTTGAGTTAGAGCATTACGAACATAAATTTACAATAAGCACGTTGAAAACTAAGTAAAAATGTTGGTTTCTGCTTGTCATGGTTAAGTAAGAAATGGTCAATCAGAGCAAATAATCTTTTTTTACTATGCAAGCATCGCCTAAGCTTCATGTTTTCTGTACGTATGATGTATTTAGTTAGCAATGCTCATTTTCAAACTCGCCGAAGCAGAAATCGCAAATTTCTTCTCCAATAAGCACTCAAGAAAGTACGCGAAATTTTTGAAAAATAAGGATCGAAAATGGTGTGCACCAGTTTTTTTGTAAGTTTGTCGAAACTTATATTGAAAACTTATAGGACAATCATTAGTGTAAGTCCAAATATATTATATCTCGTGCTTGCGTTCTCCCCGCCCTCTTATTTGCAGCTGCCCGATCCACGCTAGAACTGACGATCCGATGTAACGAACATCAAAGTTCAAATAAAAAGTGATCAGGAGAACAATTTAACCTGACCTCTATCGCTTTGCATACATGGGAAGCACTTCCTTACCGTTGCCCACACAGCGCGAGCAGGCTCACGTCGCAGCCGAGATGGTTCATGGCTAAGAATCGAATTAATCTTTTTAGGGAGGGTAGCTGCTCGCCGCTCATGACCCCCCAGCGCACTTTGAAGTGGCGTTGTTCGTGCCACGATAGCACTGGAGCCAGGCGACGAGGTTTATGGCAAGGAGGGAGAGGATAGATAAAACGAGGCGATTCACCTGTTCAGATACACATCTCCTCTTTGAGGCGACTTTGCCACTTCATCCTTGCATTGGCACTAACCTCCTCGCGTTTCATAACTCCATCAGTTTAGATGTTTGCTTATACTTTCCGTCATTCAATAAACTGATAAGGTCTATAGAATGGCCTCGTCAACTTTCAAGCCCTCGCCACGGGACGACCAATAGACATCCTGTCACGTGTCCCTTTCGTTATACGCTTGTGACTCCTAAGGTGAGACATAGCACCGCTTTCAAAATACCTTTGCATGTGAACAATGTGCAAAAAAGCGGGGAAAAGAAAACTCGAAAGAGTATTGAACACGAGACATGTTACAGACCTGCATCTGAGTTTTCTTAGTAGCAACAGCGAACAGTTCAACGGGTGGCTACAGGTAAAGAACGCATGTGTAAATGCCGCAAAAGAGTAATCACCAAATCAATTAAATTACTTGAACAATAGGCACAGAATAGTACTTTTTTTATCTCGCGAGACCTAACAGGACGCTTCACGCCATGTGACGTTTACTACACCGAGAGAAAATACACAACATTCACATGGGCGCCAACGGCGGGACAGGTGCTTGCATTCCACGTGCCTTGTGCCGATTTCAGGGACTCATGCGTGAATGTGCATGCGCCTTCCAAAAACGGCAACACCAAAAGATACACCTATAGGTGGTCAAGGGGCAGGAAATTCATCGTGCTTGAGTATTTCTACGTAAAATCCTATCTCAGAACTGAGTTAATCATTATTCGTTGTTTCTGGTCTTGGGCTGCTAAGCACGAGGTCGCGGAATCGAGTCCCGGCCACGGCGACCACGTTTCCATGGGAGCGAAATGCGAAAACACCCGTGTACTTAGATTTAGGTGCACTTAAAGAACCCCAGGCGGTTCAAATTTTCAGAGTTCTCCCCTACGGCGTGCCTCATAATCATATCATGGTTTTGGCACGTAAAACCCCATAATATAATTAATTTTATTCGTTGTTTTTTTTCTTTTATTAGCAGGGATTACTAAAAGATGTCCGGAGTGGTGCTTGACCCGCCAGTGTACCTCTTGCAGTACCAAGGGTTCTTTGTCGACCTCTGACTGCTTATGCTCAGGTGCACATACGTGGGGAGAGGGGGAAGGTTCAGAGACGACAGAGTACGGCTCGTACCAACTGTGCAGTGGGTGTACAAAGAAGGAGTGCAGAGGGCTCAACTGGAGGAGAAACCGGGTTGGGGCTACGCCACGCCAAGGAGGTGAGTAACAAGGGCACACGCACAAGGCCGGTGCAAGACACACAGGGTGCAGACGTGGATGAAATGTTTGAGAGTCCCTTACACTCACCGGTCGAAGCCTGCGCCGCTGACGAATCATGGCCTTTGGCTGGAGGAACAGGGTAGAGACACGAGCAGTGCTTAGACCGCCAGAGGGACGCTTTAAAAAAACTCGCTGAACCATGTACACCGGCGCATACTTGAAGGGAATTAGACAACGTCAACTCTGCTGAACTCTGCGATTCAATTCGTCGCCATACATTCATCTCGCATCATTTTGTGCTCTTTTAAGCATGGCTCGAATTTCGTGCCGGCTTCCTGCTACACGCCTCATGATCAGCCCTTATTTTAGGTTCATTGGAGGATCAGGGCTTCTCTCAGCCGTCCCCTGTGTTATGCCAACCCTGCTCTATCGTAAGCTGGCAAATTTTCTTATCATCAATCTGCCTGAGCATTATGCTTTCTTGAGTGCCGTTTGCCTTCTTTGGGAACCACGAACCCTACTTCAACAGACCACCTTGTATCTGCTCTACGCCCTGCATGACAAGTCCCTTCTTCCTTTTGATCTCAGCTGGAATATCATTATTCCCGGTTTGTTAAGCTATTCATCATATAATGTGGTTGGCTTCCTAACATTACGCCAGGCAGGTACGCCTCGTTAGTCTGTGCCTATTCTAATGAGTGTTGCGAAAATTGGAGCGCCAGGTGTTCGTAACTCTTTCAGCAAACCTGCTGGCTGATTTATCCTCACATTTTGCACAGTCGTATTGGCTTGCAGTGGGTTACGCGTAATACCACGGTTGCGAGCATTACTCGTCTGTTTCTCTCACACTGAAGTTGAGGTGCTCGTCATCTGCGGCGACACCGCAAAAAAAAAAAGAAATCGACTTTGCTGCAGCAGAAGAGTGACGATACCTGCCACCACTAGAGTTGAATGCGTTTTTCACCGTAGCGGTGATAGACGGCGCCACCGTTAAGTTGCACAGAACTGGACATGTGTTTGCATGGCCTCCTCGAAGACGAGGCGCACTGCAGTTTCACTGTTATCGAAACAGGCAAGTAATTATCGCGACGTGGTATTAAGATCCACCCACTGCAAACTAATAAGTCTGAGAATGTTAGGATAAATCAGCCAGCGGTTTTGCTGGAGAAGTTACGTACACCCAGTGGTCCCACTTATGCAACACTCAATATATTTCGAATAGGCAACGATCATTTGTGAATCTCAAGTTCGCGTCTAACTTTTTGAGGTCGAGTCCTGCAACCGAAATGTCGATTTAGGCTAGCTTGTGCAGTCGTTTTAGCGTCGCCCCAGCATCGACAGTCCATACTTACTATTCCGCCGTAAAAGTGTGATGATTTTCTTGTCCCGCACTCCTTCTTCGAGTGAATCACCTGCGAGAGGCCGACGAGTCACGTTGCTGTTTGCGGTGACGAAAGAAAAAAAAAAAGGAAACAAGACGTGCTGCGTACCATCGGCGCAAGCGAACAAGCGCGTGGCTACAGCTATTGCGTGTTTCCCGTGTCCAACTATGGGGCAGATAAAGCACGCCTCGGTTCCACGATCGTTGCAGGCTCTTCATTACCTCTAAATCAGAAAGCTAAATCCGGCTGTCTAAATGCAATCGCTCACCATTTTTAGGAAGTTATGAATGGGGAGGGAACGAATGGCTGCAACCCCTGAGGCCGATGGCCCCATGGCCAAAGGGATTTCTCGCCGGGCATAAGTTCTGATGACTAAGGCCAGAGTAGGCTGCGCCACGACGAACGACGTCTCGCTGTCATACGTTGTAAGCAGGGCGTTGAGGGTTCTCAAGCCATCTCCTTGCGGCTTTCTCCCTCGCCCTCCTCTATTGTTCGATCGGAAATAAAGCTTCATTCACTCAGGTGCAGGTTTCCTAAGACTTATCAATGCCGAGCCTTACGACAACTGCTACCTGCCCGGTTCTTCGCAGGGAAAAGTTTGATTTGTTACAATAACTATACTGCGGGCCTTAAGATGGCAATTGTGGGACGCCTCTAGCCGGCTGCTGCGAAATCTGTATTGCTTATGGTTAGAGCGGGGGGGGGGGGGGGGGGGGGAGGCGTTGGTATGGTGAGCGCGCTTGCAATATCGCCCAGTGGTCAGAGCTGACCCGGCTTCGACGGAGACAGAGCGAACCTTGCTTGGTTCTTGTCGCAGTATTCTTGTGTTCTTGTCGCGTGGCCGCCGCGGAGTTGGGGAGCTCGCGTCACCATATAATGTAAGCAATGCCAGGTATTTGTAACTTGTAAATATGTCGCCTAAAGAAGAAACAAAATGTAAATGCAACATGACTAAATATGCCGAGACGACAATTTCACGAATGTTCCAATGCTGACTGCATTTTATATGCAACACAGTGAGCCGCTTTGGCAGCGTGTTTTGAAGGTGGCTGGTAAATATAAGTTTTTTTTTTTTAAATATCCAGCACTTTTTGCGTGAAATATGAAACGCCAGTAGTATGCTTTTATTGCTGACGTCAGTAATACCACGTCGATTGACAAACGAAGAAGTTTGATTTCAATGTCGATAGCGGTAACCCAGAGCTTACTAGGTTAAGCGCACATTTAATGAACTCCCTTGTGTTCGTGACTCGTGAGTTGTATGATTGGTCTGAGTGCGTAAAGCACGGCTAATGATTGTGCTAATGATTGATCAATTGTTTAGACGCAAAAACTCAAACCATTCAGGCCCTCAGCGCAATTTAATATCTGCCTCGTTTTATTCTCAATTTCATTCCATTCACATCTGTTAGCAGTTGCACCAAATTTGCGTCAGGAAGTGAACCAAATAAAAAAAAAGCACTCGTGATTGTAACATCACGTACACATTAGACAAAATTGTATATTTATTGTACGAGAGAGAATATTACTGCTTCGGGCCCTACGTGCGCCCAGCGCAAGTGACTACAACGCTTTCAGCAAAATATACAAAAGAAAAGAGAGACTCCCTCTCTTTTCTTTTCTATATTTTGCTGAAAGCGTAGTAGTAGTAATGTAATGTGGTAAGCGTAATAGTGGTAGTGGTAATGGCAACGGTGGTAATGTAAAATTCAGCAAGAAGCTTGAGCAATATCGAACGCTTTTTTGCCTATTCCCTAACGATAAGTGTGGTGAGGCCACAAGGAATTTATCGAGAAATCCTGAAGAAGTGTGACTTGGAGCGCTTCTTTATGAAGCGTAAGAATCGATGTTCTGGTTCCGGTGACGTTAGGCACTGCCAGATACAGCAGTTTCCTTTCTTTTTTATCATCAAACCAATAAGCGTACGTAGTTATGGACTCACCATACCACGCGTTCTACAGAAGGGCCAGTGGAGGAAAGGGCTGTGCCTCAAAAAAGAGAGAGAGAGAAAATAAAGAAAAAACGTTGCTGAAGGGCTTCCTGGCTGCAACCCATGATACCGATGACCCCCTGCCCAAAGTGCTTTCTCACGGTACATAAGTTCTTATGACTAAAGCCAGAGTAGGCTGCGTGATAACTAACGACGTCGTCGGTTCATGGAATTATCCGTCGGTAGGAGCGCAGCGACCCCGACCGTGCGCAAGTGGCTCAGCGAGTCATATGTTTTCGATGCACGAAGAAGGTGCGCCCGAGCATGCATTCCCGTACCTCGTGCGGGAATGCGCGACATTATTGACATTCTGGGACAATAAGCGCCAACCCAGAAACAGTGATGTCATGTCCGAGGATGGGTTCCAGCCGACAGCTAACGTTGGACATATTGCAAATTAAAGGCGGCCAATACTTGGCACAAAGCGTGGGACTACAAACAGAGACAACGCAGCACTTCGGTGTGTGTTTCACGCCCTCCGTGCGCCAGCTTCGCACAGTATATTTTTGCTCAGGAAGTCACGTACCAACCAGCCCAAGTGAACCAAGCTTTACGCTCAAGTAACTTTACTCAGCAAGGAAGCGTGAAACACACACGCGCGCGCACCACAATAGAAATGCAACGGACAGGCGCTAATCTCAACTGTTTATTTCACAACGGCCTCATAACACATATATGAGAATATATAGGAATGGTACAGGCTCGGTGCGCAAATGCGACAGTCAAGAGTCTGATTACGTAAAAAAAAAAGGAACGTTGTATCCTTTTCACGCGGCGCACTAGAAGTTTGTATGGGGGCATCCATGCTCAGTTATGCATCTTCACATCCACAATAA
This sequence comes from Dermacentor andersoni, assembly GCF_023375885.2. Lineage (NCBI taxonomy): Eukaryota > Metazoa > Arthropoda > Arachnida > Ixodida > Ixodidae > Dermacentor > Dermacentor andersoni. The sequence goes on from NC_092818.1 coordinate 68,727,899, forward strand.
GCTTCCAGCCATCAGGGAAACATGTTATTATCACCCGGCCCACATTCACAAATGCATCTCACGATATAATTGTTCATAAAAAAATTACAGCCAACATATTGTCAGCGAAGGCGGCCTGCGAGTGGCAGATATCACTTACGAACGAAAAATCTTTGAGAATTCGGCCCCAGGTATATGTATGCTGTTTTAGGGTTGGCCTCGCCAAACACGCTGGGTTGTACGTAACGAAGGCGCAGCGCGATGTTCGGCTAATCTACTATATTCCATGCAACGCTGAATATTCGCGACGTCTGAATCACTGGTGTTGCCGTCGTGTGACGCGTAGCTTTTAAAAAAAGTGGCAGACGTCACCGTGCTAAAAAAAGAACTAAGGAATAATATGGCGAAAAAGAAGTAATCCCCAGACACCGATTAAACCGGGCATTTATGATAGCGTTGTCGTCTGATATAGAGCGTGGCATTTGAAGCCTGTGTATTCTACGCTTTCAGATACGCTTCCTTGCGTGCGAGGGCTTAGATATATATTTCGCCTATAAAAGCAGAGTTTACAAAGTTTTATCAGCCACGTTCGCTAACAGCAGAGAGAGACGGAGAAATAGATAACAAAATGGCAGGCTGGTTAGCCAGTTCGAGGCCGGTTGGCTACCCTGCATTGGGCTAGGGGACAAAAAGCTGTAGCGGCAAAACATTTTTTTTCCGGACATTGAAGCAGGTTTTCTAAGCGCTTTACAACGCTGGGACACCGCATTGACTTGCAAGTGTACAACTATATTAACAGGCCTAACGCGACTAAGTGCCAGCACGACGCATGACGCAAAAGAATTCCGCTTAATGCAGCGCTTTCTGATAAACGCTGGCCCCTATTCACAAAGCCTTCTCATGCTATAATTCCTTTTAAGAGCAGGTACTAGCCGACCGCGATCTTGAGCATATTAGCGATGGCAGCCGGCGAATCGCAAGCAGCACTTATTTTTTATTGATATGATATAAGGAGACGTCGAGGCAAAATTTGAGGCGCCGGCGACTCCTTAGCTCTTGAATGGGTCTAGCCTACAATGTATAGCGTTCAAGATTACGTATCAGACAACCTTTTCACACGAGCACCAGAACTTGTCAAGCAACGTTTTCACAGTAACACTGTGACGTAAGGAATACATGATACATACAATATACAAGTTAAATGACTCCGGAGTTCTGTAGAAGAAAGTTTCAGACATACGAATGATACTGTGGCCTAATAATACGGTCTCTAGTAAGCGGATAGCGCACCCATCGTTTAAATGCATTATCACGTATAGTCACAACAGAACAATCAACATAACATAATCCACAAACACACACGCATAGTATGCGAAGCATTGTGAATTTGACCCCTTAGGCCGGTGCTCGGCACTCTTCTTGCGTAGAAGACGTTTCCTGACCGGACCAAATTCAACCGACTCTTTCAGCTTGGAGCTACTCTAATCTAAACGCACCTTCAATCAGATAAACTTACAAACAGATCCTTCGTTCGTCGGTCGCACAGATGACAAATAACAGCGCAAAATGAGGAAGTCCCATTTCATTTTATTTTGTCTCAATCAAATCACTTAATGTTGCACAAACAATTGCGCAGAACGCAGTAAAAAACTAACTAGTCTAGGCGGTGCTGCTTCTCACGCTTTTTTAAGTACGGTACTGTTGCATAATAGAGCAAGAACTTCATTACTTTCGACTCCCTGCCCAGTGTCTTCAATTCTTATCTAGATTTAGATGTTATAATACGCTCTGTACTGTTGAACTTCAGCCGCGTTCCTTAAGGCTGACTAAGGCCGACGCGGCACCGATTTCCGTCTGCCAACTGTAGGTGACAGCGTTTCTTCCTTCGTGTCGGCGCCTCTGTTACACTCTACCGACGCCGACAATCTGCTGACAGTCGGTGGAGGGCTGGGCGTTGGTACAGTGTGACAGAGGCGCCAACACGAATGTAAAAAAAAAAAAAAACGCTGTCGCCAACAGTCAGCCGACCGAAATCGGTGTCGGCTCGGCCTAGTGTGAATCAGCCTTTACGTTCGTCAGCAGCCTGCGCAAGAGAAACGCACGGGTAAGACGTTGAACGCAAGGGCCCCAACGCATAATCGTGATAACACGTAGTGACCCCCCCTTTTTTTTCGCACTATGATGTGAACATTTCACAATAGACACGTGTCCTCTGTAGCGCCTTATCAAGATAATCAATTCATGAGCACCTTCGGCGAACTGCAGCTCAGATATTGTAATATCGGTCTGCGCGGCAGCGTTATTCCCCGCTAATGTCACGGTTCGCGCGCGATGTCGTTGTCACCACGGTTTCCAACGCGGCGATTTCTGCTAATCTGCGCAACTGTAAGTACCACGGCCAGATAAAAGAGTCGCCGGCGTTATCGTCCCCTGGAACCCCCGAGAAACCACGCGCTTGCCCTAATGGATCGCTTTGAGTTACGGCGAAAAATTGAGCCAACTACGCTTCCGCCGACATTTTTCTTTTTCTTTTTTCTTTCTTCTCCGTAATAAGTACGCGAGATAATGAGGCGGGAAGTGTGTGCGTAATTCGTTCGCCGAATTCACCTGGCTTGCACCCCGTATGAGCCCGTGAAGTGCTGTGGGTGACGGTCACCAGCTCGCTAGCATCTCCACGTTCCCTTGTCGACTTGCGGAGCCGTAGCGGAAGCGTAGATAATGCCAGAAATTCCACTCTCTCTTGTAAATATTGGCCACCATGTGTGTGCGGCTTTCTTCACCAGTGCTCAATAGAACAAACATACTGCTCCACGCACTGTTGAGTGCTCTCGAGAATGCGACTCAGCTGTACCGAGTCTGCATGCAGTCTGCCTGGAGAGCGTGAAACCACATTTCCGCAGACCTGGACAGAGTTTGGATAGCTTTTGCCTCATGCCATGAGAAAGCAAAAGCGGTCGTCTTGGTCAACAAGCCACACGCGGTTTGTTCCCACTCGCCTACGCCAAATTCCACGAGGATTTTTCTCATGACACTCGAGAAGGCTGACGTCGCACTCGCCGAATTGGCGAACACTTCATTTACCGTTACTCTTCCCGTTAGAAGGGCAATTGCGGGACACGTGATGCACAGCAGTGCTCGTGTTTATCATGGGAAGATATACACCGAAGCAAGAATTACGCTTTTATCAGCATTTCGGCAATGCGCGAGCCCCCGCATCTTGGGCAATGTGCCCTGCAAAACAGCCAGCGTGGGTTCTAAAGGTTCATTGCCAGTGCAATGCAGCATAGCCAGTGTAGTCATGCCACTTTGTGGTTAACTAACATGATCATCTAGCCTGCTAGCCATTGATATCACTGGCTAGTTGCGCCGAGTTTGTAAATGGGCGGTGGTTTATGTTTCCCAAATGTCGTAGAACTCTGCGCTGACGACAAAGTAGTAGTCATCAGCGGGCCTCTTGGCTCGTAAAGTCAGCACTCCTACACATTGTTGCGTAATGCTAAAGCGAAGGCATTGCTAAACAGGCTGCATTATGCTGTGTCGTGAAAGCGGCCATGAAATGCTACGTCACATTTGCAATGGTGCCTATTTGGTTGGGCAATTTTGTAGCGACTCGAGCTCTTTCTTCCGCTTTCTTCAATACCTTGTACGAAGGCCATTTGTTTCGTAGGCTAACGTGCTCCAAATGTTAGTAGGCTGACTCACACGAAACACCACTGCGGAACCACATGAGTTCACATGCGCGCGCGATGAGGCCTACACCCTGAAAACTGTGCGCAGGCCATGCGTCGAAACCACCTTCCTGTCCGTTATTTATTTATTTATTTATTTATTTATTTATTTATTTATTTATACACATACCTCACAGGCTCCAACTGGAGTATCGCGTGAGGGGGGTAAGAGAAACAACATGTAGCGAAAACAGGAGAACATAGCTAACAGCAAATCAAACAAGTGAAAAAGAAAGAAAGATGCCGTCTAACATCAAGCAAACGAAGAACAACAAGAACACTCTGGACGATCAGAAACGCGCATAGCTCATCGAACTCCTGGCAAAGAACTCCAAAACGCATGCATATATCTATAAACTGCTTGCAAGAAGCCAGAATGGCGACATTTAAGTCCCATGGTACAAAGGAAACAACGTGTGCGCATGACTAGGGAATATTTTTTTAAATGTTTCTCTAAATGATTTCAGATCATTAATTTCAACAATGTGGCTTGGAAGATCGTTCCAAGCTGCTATTGCTAGAGGTAATGCAGATTTGTTAAATGCATTTGTGTGGCCAAACACACGTGTGGGACTGTGTGCGTTATATAAGCGGCGAGATGTGCGAAATGGGCGGGAAAGGGGCAATGTAGTTGCGTTTTGACTCTGGGTGATCTTGTGCGGTAAGCAAAGTAGACCTATCGTCCATCTAGATTCAAGAGATGGGAGTGATAGTGATTTCATTATAGCAGTAACGCTAGAATGTCTACTGTAATCTTTCGCGATGAAACGTGCGGCACGGTTTGAACAGATTCGAGAGAATTTATTCAATATTCCAGATGTGGCGACCAGATGGCGGAAGCGAATTCGAGCTGAGGACGAACAAAAGTTCTGTATGCTATTTCACCAGTGGCTGAAGGGGCTTCACGTGGGTTTCGTTTTAGGTAACCAAGTGTGCTAGATGCTTTTGCTGTAATATGTTTTACATGCGCCTTCCTGGTAGGTTTGTTGCAATGTGGATACCGAGATATTTGTACAAGGGGGTTGCAGTGACAGCATTATTAAGCGAGTAAGTGTAAAGAAAGTTTTTTTTCTTTCAGCTGAGGGTCATTAATTTGCATTTTTCTGTATTTAGTGACATTCGCCATAGCGTGCACCAGTTTGTAATTTTATCTAGATCTTTTTGAAGAGCGATGTGGTCGTCAGGTGTCTTAATTTGGCAATAAACTACACAATCGTCAGCAAATAATCTGATTGCTGATGTTATTTATGTTGGATGGGAAATCATTTATTTAGAGGAGAAGCAATAGCGGACCCAGCACGCTGCCTTGAGGTACACCAGATGACACATCGGCCAAGAACCATGAATGATCGTCAGCAAACGTAAACTGTTTGCGGAATGTGAGGAAGTTCCTTATCCATGATATTGTAAGCCTGTCAAATGTAATGATGATAGTTTGGCTGTCAATCTAAAGTGGGGAACGCGATCAAAGGCTTTGGCAAAGTCAGTAAAGATACTATCAATCTGGAAACCATTGTCTATGTATGTGAATACCTCGTTAGTGAATTCGATTAGTTGAGTCTCAAAGGAAAGTCCTTTCCTAAAACCGCGTTGCTTTGGATAGAAGAGATTGTTAGCTTCTAAGTGTTGCAAAATATTAGACGCGATGACATGCTCTAGTAATTTACATGGAATGCTTATTAATGATATGGGTCGGTAAGTATTTATCTTGCTTTTATCGCCAGACTTAGAGGTGGGAATGATTTTCCCGATTTTCCAGTCACATGGTAGTTCCCCTGTGGATAAGGCCTGCTCAAAAGTGCGTGATAGGATGGGGGCTGTATATGTGGATGTATGCTCTGAAACTTTATTATTTATATCATCAATGCCGGCTGAGGTAGAGCCCTTTAGTTTCTTAATTAGAGATGAGATGCCGGAGGCATCAATCTTTATTGGTGCCATATACCTGTAGTTCGAATATTTGTTATAATGAATATCTGACTCCGGCTACCCCGAAAGCGGCCTAATGCTCAAGGGACGAAACAGTGTATAAACATGGGCACTAGACACACCATGCGATGAGGGCACGCGACCACGTTTTCTTGTGCGCTCAACTTCAGGTAACCCAGCGAGTTCATCCACTGGCAGCTGCAGATAACAAAGCTGCCACTCTCGGTGACCATCATATTCAGAGTCCGCCATGCGAAGAGGGGTGGGGAAAAATAGCGCAATGCTTCACTGTGTCGAGCTGGCTATCCCTGAGTGTGCGAGGGCAATCTTATCGAGTCACTCGCTGCCGGATGCGCGTGTTTCGACACCGTCTGGTGGGCGTATGGCTTCACTGACTCCTCTCTGAAGTGTCAATGTGCTCGCACGGTCTGTCCGGGATGACCCAATTCTTTCTCCACTCGAGAAGGCATCCAGCGTCTCCACACTAGGCGGGTTTCAGTTTTTGGGAACCCGATCGGTTTTCTGCTGACCGACGTGACAAAATTTAATCGCAGTGCTAGAGCATTTCAGCACGGCGCTGACTATCTACCTTTACTACTTCCCCCAGACTTCGCAAATGTTGCCAAGCCCGAGCATGGGCACTCGGCAGTTTGCGGCATCAGTAATGGCACAGGGGTAACGGTATGCTAAACTCCTCTAACGACACACCGATACGCAGAAGTTGGCACGCGCCGCATAAGACGCGCGCCACGGAATCTGAAGCCGCATGCATTCACTTTGGTTTAACGTAAGCTTACGACGTCTGCGAGTGCTTGCGACTAGATATGTTGCAGTAATTACCTTGTCTACGTGAAACATCTAGGAGCTTTCTTTCTTTCGATGCGAAAGCATCAAATGGCCGATTGAGTGAAAAAAAACGGCACCTAATTTCCCATGAACAGCGACACCACCTAACCAGCGCGCACGGCGCGCTCCTCACGTGGCTAGCGCTTGATGGCTCTGGAAGCACGTACCGCTAGGGAGTCTGAAGCATGTACGTACATCGTCGACGGCCGCAACTTCGGCGGGATCGGAACGTGGCCGTCCATGCCAGTGCACCGCAGACGAAGTAAGGGAGCGGAAGAACGCAGTACGGGAAAGGGTGACGAGACAGGCAGCGAAATTCACCGCCGTCAACTCTCCCAATACAGGGTGGACGGAACGAGCATCAACGCGAACATTACTCGCTGCTCAAAACTCGAAGGACTGCTCAGCGGCGTTCAATTGGACATGAATGTTTTCGCATTCACAACTCATAAGAAGTGCTTCACTGGCCTTCGTATCGTTTCAGCCTTTTTTCTGTGCGCGTGTTTGGCGAAGCGTCTAGGCACAGTTCCACGAAACCCAGCGTGGATTGATGTGGCGTTTCCATACAGTAACCACTGTCACAAATACCTATAAAGCCTGCAGCATTGGGCTACAAAAACAACATTGCCGGTCATCATCGAAGCAGGGTGCATACCGTGTTTTTGTTTAATGTGTTTTCAGCCACCGCGTCATTGATGACGACTGCGAAAGGCACCACCATGGACTGTGTAATTTGTAAAACATACAGGTGTTTTCAGGACGTCAAGATAAGGGTTTGCTATTTAAGAGCCAGCTTCAGCAACCTCCTTTTCGAAAGGTCTGCATGCACACAGCCCTATACTTGAATGCTTTAAAACAAAATGTGAAGTCAAAACGTAACTGTGTCTCTCGAACGCTGCAGGAAAAAAGAGTGAAGCTTTTGCAAACAGAACTCTGTCTTCAGCGACTCTGAGAACGAAGGTACCAACAGGTCACCGACTTGTTATCACCAGAAAGTGGTTCACTGTAACGATACGCTCTTTGACGTGATACGAATAATGTGTTGAGATGTGAATGATGAAGGGTTGAGTCACATACACAAGATTCGCAATATACAGAAACAACCTGCACGCTTGGCGGCTTCACCTTTCTGGAATGGGCATGGACGATAACGTGCACGACGCTATAAGGGCCGAACACTTCACCGAATGAGCGCCTCCGTATTGCCAGTGGCATAATTATAAAAGGAAAACCTTATCCTCATATTATAGAAGTTACACGCGCGTTTGTAATATCTATACTGTACAGAAGCTTGCTAATGACAGTACGAGATATCGCCTTTCACCCTGTTCTACCATACTCATCCATTTACCGGCTGTTCCAGACCGGACGATGCCAATATTGCTTCCCTAAAATAGACCAAAACTGATGAATGTTTATCCAAGACCGCCAGGCTAAACAAGCCTGATCTATACGTGCCGTTTCAGAATGTATAGCATAGAAGAAACGAATCTATACTAGTGGCAAGAGCCGAGGATCGTGTGCAGGAGGTTAGGGAACTCGCAGCCAAGAGTTATCAGATTGAACGCGCATTGAGCGAAGTTCAACACAGTGCAGCTGCCCTTGTGAACGCAGTAAACGAACCATATCATAATGTTCAACATCATCACTGACAACTTCATAATTTCCACCGACAACGAGTAATATTTTCCCAATTGTCGTCTGTGCACCTGTCCAGGTCATCCACGCGGACCGGAGACTTATCAAAAGAACGGTACCCGACAAACACAGACCACGAAATGCAGCCTAGCTTCACGCCAACCCCAGTTGACTCACCAAACGCTGCAGAATAGGCGCCGGCCACTAGCACAGCCAAGCACAGCAACCAGACGGACAGGGAGGACTGGAGACACATGCTCAAGGAACTAGGCGCTCGGCGCGGGCGACCGACGGATGTCCTCCAGTCGGCTTACGGCAGACCCTTTTAAGCAGTCGCAAACCCCCCCTCGTCGCTCCATCAGGGGGGGCCCACTGGCCTGTCCATTACCGTTATTGCACGCAGGTACTTTGAACGCAGCATCGGTGGCCAGCGGAGCGAACGCCCGCAAGACCAGCCAAGCGCGCCTCTCTCATGGCGAAGATGGACGTGGACATCGCAGCGCAAGCGCGAGTCAACAGGACGTATAGGATCACGCCAAGTGGCTCGCCAGTGGTGCCGAAAACCGCCGTCGTAACATGATGAAGGGGTGCAGTTTTATTTAGATCAGAGCAAACACTCAACCTCCATTCCTTGCGGCTCTCCCAACGGCTCCGTGGCCTCACCGCGGTACATGCTTGCTGAGCTGCAGCGTATTATAATAATGAATTGGGAATCAGCGGCACGGGGCTATGCCGGAGCGGAGGAGGGCCACCGTCTTGATGGACACTTCATATGGCACTAAAAAGAAGCCTTCCTCCAGTCAAGAAAAAACAAACAGGGGAAGCCATGAGAATGCAAACAGAAGGTTTGCGCTCTCGCGTTCGATAAATCCGTGTGTGGGCGTGCAACCTTGCTGACCCTCGTTCGTTAATTAGATTAGATGCACATATGTGTGTACTGTTGTTGTCGTTGTGTCCGATCTCCGAAGATGGCAATATAATGAATACTGCCGTTGTGTCCTGCTACTGTGTTTATTTACCTGCGCCGCGGGGAAGGAATAAAAATGGATGTGTGCCATTTGTGCCAGCGTGAGTAGTTACCGCAGTTCAGTGAAAAAATTTCCCGAGTGCGGCGCATGTCTATTTATATGCAGCGCCTGTACTAAACAGTATCATAGACGGTGGATCATAATCCAGGCTACGTAAGACAAACAAAATACAGGTTCTTTATGAAAATGCCCTTGTGTAAGAAAATTTCGCTGCTTCCATTTTCAATATCACCAACATCAACCAATCCGAATATCAGACTGCACGTAACAAAGTCAAAAAGCTGAATAGCGGCATTTATTTTCTCTCCAGGACGTCCTTTCCAATTTGCTGCCTGCTTTTCTGAGCGTCATAGGACAGAGCTGGAAAGCGAGAATACAAATATTCAATGGAAGAAATGAGAAATTGTGGTAGTGTTCGCACGGGGATAGCGCTTTACTCTGGCTTATTGTGCGAAACTAAGATATACCGGACTCGTGTACAGCTTAGGCCGCAATGCCAATGATACCCCAGAAGCACAGCGTTGTGTCTTTGTACCTTTGGTGCCGTTCATCGTTGCTATGATTCGGCATTTCTTATTGTGCGTCTATGTGATCTTCCTATTGTGAATTCAAGCGTTTCAAAAAAATAGAATGCTTTGCCGTTTTGAAACAATGTGCGTTGTACCGCGGGTGTCCAGTTCATGAAAATACTTATTGTTCCTAAATAAATGAGGCAATTTAACAAAGTTACACTATTCCCCGACAAAAGTACAATCAGAAACTTATGGATCGCGAATGCCTCAGCGAGGCATTTCTGATGAGCTCAATCACGCTCTATTTAAACTCCTGCTTACTATGTGCAAAGTAGTAATACAAGGAAAGAAATCCGTTCACACAGTTAATAACCACGTAGTGATATTTCGTGTGAAACAAAACATCGCGATGGCTATTAAAACGATTACATTGCATTCAGAGGAACCAAATACTGAGCCTATGGTGAAGTTTGACAAATTCTTTGTGCAAGAACGGCCAAGACTTGCGAAAATGCTTCGAAGCAGTTGAGCTCAGACAAACGTAACGTCAAAATGGTTCGGCTGCTAAATTTTAAAAAGAAATTGTCGCCTTAAATTCATCCCACAATAAAAAAAAAACATGCGTGTTTATTTCATTAAATAAATGCAAGAGCGAGCGAACAAAAAAGTTATTTCACGATACCCAAACTAGCTTATATATATATATATATATATATATATATATATATATATATATATATATATATATATATATATATATATAGTGCCCATATTAAGAAGATTTCTGCTGAAAACGCACCTCCCGTCTTTTGCGGCTTCCCAGATATGCATTCTATAAGCGCGAGAACGCAGCAGCAACCACATATGCAAGGACTTTGAGCTATCTTGCGTCTCTACGGAAGTTCACGTGTTGCTGGGGGCCACTGCAGCAGCGCTCCCATTCGAGTGGCAGAATGACGGCACAGAGTGCATAATCGACCTACATAATCGAAGGAAAAGTACGACATATCTAAATGCCACCAGTGAAGCAACGCTGCACTTGAGCCTAGATCATGATGTGGCCTACCTATGGGCCATTTACTCAGCTTGTTCTCGCACCACCGGTACGTTGCAACATGGCTAAGATGGCGACAGAGCAACATAGCGCAACTATGTTGCCTTATCTTGACGCATGCAGCGCAGATATATATGTGAAGTTAGCCGTTCACAGATATTTCATTAAGCAGCAAAACATCGTCAAAGTCGACCGGCAGGACTTGGCACACTTCAACATGTACCTGCCATGCTGTCGTAGTCGTCAAAAGCGTCCTCTGCGTGACAGACAGACAGACAGACAGACAGACAGACAGACAGACAGACAGACAGACAGACAGACAGACAGACAGACAGACAGACAGACAGAGACAGACAGACAGACAGAGACAGACAGACAGGCAGAGACAGACAGACAGACAGACAGACAGACAGACAGACAGACAGACAGACAGACAGACAGACAGAGACAGACAGACAGAGACAGACAGACAGACAGAGACAGACAGACAGACAGACAGACAGACAGACAGACAGACAGACAGACAGACAGACAGACCGACAGACAGACAGACAGGTGGACGGGCGGGCGAAAAGATGACGGCTGGATAGATTGATGGACGGATAGATGGATAGGTTAATAGATGGGGGATGGATCAATTGATGGGCGGATGGGTACCACGGAGCTCTTTCATTTTACTGATTTTGCGACCGTGGTGCTGAAGTGACGCAGAGACATCATCGATGTGTATGTCTATGTCTCCGACACTAAATGGCTGTTTTCTCAGTATCGGACCGTCTAGACCACAACTTCGCACTTATTTGTTCTGCCTTTCTGTCAAGTTTGTTCTCAGACCATCAACTCCTTCGTTTGCGTTAGCCAACCAACTAATCCAAAGTCATTTCATCGCTCTGAGGAAGGTGAGGCTCTTTTCATTTTATGTGTTCTCTACCTTCACTTCCCTCTTTCGCTACAATGTCGCGGCAGATTTCTTGAATTTTTCCTTGCTATATTTAAAACTCACTTACCAGGGTAAGGTAGCTACGTCGTCATGTACATGTGAACCTTTATTGCGAGACGTGAAAGAAATGTACTAGAAGCTTTGCTGGAATTGTTACAAAACGTTTACTGGATTGCGATCAGTGGCATGACTTCTGTCGTCTTATTCGTATATGGCGTAACAAAACTCAACTCTCGACTAAATAACGTGTGATGCCAAAAGGCACCTACTTGTTCCGCTTTCTCCGAGATATAGATCTCCGTGTGTGCACGCTGTAGTTCATTTCGTCTACGTATTTCGGTGTAGAAAAAGACACTTGGGCCGAGAGTGGGCGACGAACACAACGAATTGGCAGTGTTCCGGCGCAATGGCTTCCCACGACCACAGGACCTTGAACTGCAATTATAGAGCCGCCGGTTTAGCTATTCTGCGTCCACTCTAGGGTTACCAACAGTTTCGAATTTAGTTAGCAGATCAGTCCCGAGTTGACCCCGTGAGGGGGGGGTCAAATTTTCCGGCTTTTGCTTTTCTTTTTCTATTCAATAACAGTTAATAAGCCATATTTCTCTGTTATATATAACGTCTGACAGTTCGCTTCTACATTCTTCTCTTTGGTCTTCTGTTCCATTGTCATGAACTAAAAAACGGTCTTGTTTTTGTCCTTCTTCTAGTTCTGTAGTAGGCCCCACCCGTTCAGAGTATAACTATCCGTACTGGCAGCAGCACTACTATGGACTGGCTGCTTCTAGTCAGTCGTACCTCAGAAGGAGTCCAAATCACATCAGCTGAAGTCCGTCGCCAAGTGGCATATATAGTAATCTAAACACGTCGGACCGGCTGGAAGCGTGACCAAAATCGCTCTCAAGGCGATAAAGGGACGTAGTACAAACGCACCCTTGTGCCGAGATATCTGTCGTTTATATAAGGCAGCTGCAATCTGCCCACCGATAAGTTGCGACATATTCAGGGAGCGATGAACAAAAAGCAGCGTAGTGTTGTCGCAACGGCGCACGAAGAATAAAGGTTCTCCAGTAGTGGTTATGTGACACGTTCCGCAGAGACGTTCGTCCTATTGCTCAGTAACACAATCAACGCCTCCCAACGTGCGTGTAGACACATGAACCCACGTTCATCACGCAGAAAGGCTTTGCGTAAGTCTCCTGGGCAGCCCGGTGACACCGCATGAGAGGCTTGTCAACGTTTTGCCCTTTGCTGTGCTTATACGTACGCGTGCAGATTTATGCCAGAACTAGCTATTCTAAAATATAGTTGTCGCTTTACGTCACAAATACAGAATCTCGTGACCTTGTGTGCTTCAACGCGAGGGCGTTGCAGAACGTTCGTGCCTATAGTTAACAAGAAATTGGCATAATTTCGCCTTGCAGTCATATAATAAAGAGATCATCGCAATATGTTCCAGCTGTAAACACTCGCTGCGAGATGTGTTCATTCGAATAAAGCTGAGTTAAGCGCATGGAAACGCGAGGAGCCACGGTGGACTCAAAAAGGAACGCATGGTGGACTTACCGGCGCTACACTAGTGGCGAAAAAGTATGCAATCTATACTATTGCAAGTATGCAAAAGTATTACCAGTGCAAAAAGTATGCAATGGTTGCGCGCTTTTCTTTTCAACAGCAGTGGTAAGCTCCCAATCTGGATTTGGTAATGCCCGCCCTATGCATTCCAACCCATTTTTATTTTTCTGCCAATTTCCTTCCCATGGGCAGGGTCCCTTGTGAGTAACTGACCTAGATAAACGTACCCCTTCACAGACTCTACATGCTGACTGGCAATCATGAGATCTTGTTCCCTTGCCAGGCTATTGAACATTATCTTCGTCTTCTGCATACTAATCGTCAACCTATATCTTACACTTTCTCTGTTAACATCCTCATTCATATTGTTACGTGTGGAAAGACACAGACGAGAGATGCTATTTACACGCTATTTACACTGGAGCCAGGCAGCCAGGCTGACACTCGCTCGTGCCGAGGGCACCGACCAACTTCTTCGTCGTTCTCGCGGCTGCTCGTCTCTCGCGGAATCATATCGTAATATTACCCCCCCTCGGCAAAAGCACCGTCACGGTGCTGTTAAATATCCAAGGGGCATGGAGAGTTGTAGGGCTCCAGTCGGGCAACGTGGACAATGTCACTGGTTGTCACAGCGGAGGACGTCGTGGGCGTGGCTAGAACGATTTCATAGGTGACATCGGTCACTTTGCGTATCACGCAATATGGGCCTGTGTAACAGAAAAGCAGTTTTTCATAAAGGCCGACTTTACGCGATGGTGACCAAAGCAACACGAGGGCTCCGGGCACAAAATGGACATCACGGTGACGGAGGTCGTAGCGTTGTTTCTGCTTGTCTTGAGACACTTGTAGACGAGCGCGCGCAAGTTGGCGAGCATGGTCAGCATGGGCGATTGCATCACGGGCATAATCGCTAGTTGAAGCTGTGGCGGACGGAAGCACAGTGTCCAGTGGTAGCGTCGGTTCGCGGCCATACAAGAGGTAAAACGGGGAAAAGCCAGCAGTTTCGAGACGGGAAGAGTTATATGCAAAGGTAATGTAAGGTAGAGCCAGGTCCCAGTCACGGTGGTCGTCTGAAACGTATTTGGATAGCATGTCTGTAAGGGTGCGGTTCAAACGCTCAGTGAGGCCGTTCGTTTGGGGGTGGTAGGAGGTGGTAAATTTATGCTGTATTGAGCAGGCACGCACGATGTCGTCAATGACTTTGGCCAAAAAGGTGCGGCCGCGGTCTGTAAGCAATTGACGCGGAGCACCATGCATCAATATAATATCATGTAGCAGGAAGTCCACAATATCAGTTGCACAACTGGTCGGAAGAGCACAGGTTACGGCGTAGCGGGTCGCGTAGTCCACCGCGACTGCAACCCACTTGTTTCCTGATGTAGATTCCGGAAATGGGCCTAGAAGGTCCAAGCCGACACGATGGAAGGGCTCGGCAGGGATGTCGAGCGGCTGCAGGTAACCAGCGGGGAGCTGGGAAGGCTTCTTGCGTCGTTGGCAAAGTTCACAAGCGGCGACGTAACGTCGTACGGAACGGGCAAGGCCCGGCCAGAAAAAACGGCGACGTACACGGTCATAGGTTCGAGATACGCCGAGGTGTCCTGCCGTTGGTGCGTCGTGAAGCTCTTCTAGAACCGTGGAGCGGAGGTGTTTAGGTACTACAAGCAGGAACTCAGAGCCGTCTGGATGAAGGTTACGACGGTACAGAGTACGGTCGCGGAGGACGAAGAGGCGTAGAGTAGCATCGGCCGGAGAGTGTTCAAAACGGTCGATGAGTGCTCTGATGTAGGCGTCACGGCGTTGCTCGTCGGCGAACTGAAGCAGCTGGGATACCGAGAATACGCAAGAAGCACTAGCAATATTGGAGGAGTCAGAGTCGTCAACAGGGTAACGCGACAAACTGTCAGCGTCTTGGTGCAGGCGGCCAGACTTGTACACCACGGAATATGAAAATTCCTGTAGCCTCAAAGCCCATCGACCAAGCCGGCCTGTAGGATCTTTTAGCGATGAGAGCCAGCAAAGAGCATGATGGTCAGTGACTACGGAAAAAGGGCGACCGTAAAGGTAAGGACGGAACTTTGCAACCGCCCAGACAACAGCAAGGCATTCGCGTTCCGTAATGGAATAGTTGCGCTCCGATGGTGCTTGGAGGCGGCTCGCATAAGCAATAACGCGATCCTTGCCACGCTGACGCTGGGCTAAGACGGCACGACCGTCTACGCCATGACCGCTGGCATCTGTACGTAATTCTGTAGGGGCATCAGGGTCGAAGTGGGCGAGAATGGGTGGTGAGGTTAGAAGAGTGACGAGACGAGAGAAGGCGGCGGCTTCTGCAGTACCCCACGAGAATTGTACGCCTTTCTTCAAAAGATTAGTTAGGGGCCTAGCAATTGTCGCAAAATCTGGAACAAAACGACGAAAGTACGAGCACAGCCCTACAAAACTTCGAACGTCTGCGGCTGTCTTCGGAACCGGAAACTCTCGGACAGCGCGAGTTTTGTCGGGGTCAGGCTGTACTCCGGAAGCGTCAACTAGATGGCCCAGAAGAGTAATTTGTCGGTGGCCAAAACGACATTTCGATGAGTTAAGTTGCAGCTTCGCCTTTCGAAATACATCAAGTATAGTTGTGAGACGCTCAAGGTGAGTGTCGAACGTTGGCGAGAAGACGATGACGTCGTCGAGGTAGCAGAGGCATGTGGACCATTTGAAACCTTGGAGCAAGGAGTCCATCATACGCTCAAAGGTGGCAGGGGCGTTGCATAATCCAAACGGCATTACTTTAAATTGGTATAGGCCATCAGGTGTGATGAACGAGGTTTTTTCTCTGTCCATATGACCAACAGCTATCTGCCAGTATCCAGAACGAAGGTCAATAGAACAGAAATAGCTGGAACCGTGCAGGCAGTCAAGGGCGTCGTCTATACTTGGGAGCGGGTAGACGTCTTCTTTAGTAATCTTGTTCAGATGACGGTAGTCTACACAGAAGCGCCACGTGCCGTCCTTCTTATTAACCAACACCCAGGGACTCGGAGAAGGCTCAATGATGTTTTTATCTCACATTTTGTTCATTTCACTTCGAATTACTCGGCGTTCCGACGCAGAAACTGGATACGGTCTTCGGGGAATAGGTGTAGCATCGCCCGTAAGAATCCGATGCTTGATCGCGAGCGTCTGGCCTAAAGGGCGATCGTCAAAGTCGAAAATATCGCGGTAGGACGAAAATACTTCGCAAAGGTCTTCAGCCTGCGTAGAGGACAGGTCCGTCGCAACCATTTTCTTTATGTTGGGATCGACGCCCGAGGCTGGCGCGATGGGCATGCTAAGGTCGCGAGAACCATCGGTCGATAACGCTGCCACGTATTGGTCGCCGAGACAATCAATGGTGGCAAGGCAAATACCTTGCGGTAGAATTTGCTTTGCCAATCCAAAGTTACTGACAGGCATGCGAGTGTGGTTCGCAGTAATAGTAACTATACTGTGAGGCACGGTGACGTCATACTGTATTGGGATGTTGGGCAGAGGAGTGACGAGGTGCTCGCCATCAGGAACTGGTGGGAAAGACAACAGTTCAATGTAGGCTATGGACTTTGGCGGCAGGCGAAGAAAGCCGGTGGAGCGTAAGCGGCAGTGGGGTGCGTCAGAAGGTTCTGCGAGCATCGGCAACTCGAGGCGAAGGGTACTGGAAGAGCAGTCAATTAGGGCAGAATGGGCGGAGAGAAAATCGAGGCCGAAAATAAGGTCGTGGGGGCAATGAGCAATTACAGTGAAGAGTACAGGAGTGTGGCGGCCGGCGATGTTGACACGTGCCGTACACATGCCGATGATAGGCACAGTACCGCCATCCGCAACGCGGACGACGCGTGCCGACGCTGGGGTGAGGAGCTTGTTCAGTCGTCGTCGGAAGGCAGCACTCATAATAGAAAGATGTGCTCCTGTATCGATGAGTGCCGTGACAGGATAGCCGTCAACGTCAACGTCAAGAAGGTTTCGGTTAGTAGGTAACGTGAGCAGAGGATTTGAGGGCAGGGTCGACAACGCAGCTTCACCTCCAGAAGCTGCAGTGCCTAGTTTTCCGGCTGGGTGCGGGAGGCGACAGGCGGCGAAGAAAAGCGGCGGGGTTGGGGCGAACGAGACTGGTGGCGTCGAGGTGAGGGCGAGCGGCTGTAGCGAAGGTTCGGAGCAGGGACATCAGCAGTAGTAGGTTCATGGCGGGTGGCATAGGGTACAGAAGGTCCAAAGGTGCGGGAATAAGTGGGGGTGTAAGTCCGAGGAGGTGGTGGCCATTGGTTGCGGCAGTGACGGGCGACGTCGCCGATGCGACAGCAGTGGAAGCAGATCGGCCTGTCATCAGGTGTACGCCATTCGGACGGGTTGCGGCGAGATGTGGCAGAAAAGGACTGCCGGGGACGAGGAGGGCCGCTAGATAACTGGGGAACGCTGGGTCGAGACGTGGAACACACGGTGTTCAGACCCATGTTTTCAAATTCCTGTCTGACGACAGCCTGAATCATCGCAATGGTGGTTGCTGGCGGATCGGGATGCGGCGTGGAGAAGGCTGGCAAAGAGGCGGCCTCGAGTTCGCGGCGAACAATGCGGGTGACGTCGTCACAGGTGGTGGTCTGACGTGGTCGACCCTCACATGTCGACGTAGCAGCAGTGTTGGGTAGGCGCGCAATGTGGTTTGAGATACGGCGGCTCTTAGCCTGTTCAAGGCGACGGCATTCTTTTATAATGGCATCGATAGTCGACACGTTGCCGAAAACAAGCAAATTGAAAGCGTCGTCGGCGATGCCTTTTTGCACATGTGCCACTTTATCTCCTTCGGACATATCATCGTCAGCTTTACGGCATAGAGCCAAGACGTCGAGGATGTAGGAAACGTATGGCTCTGTAGGTGACTGAACACGAGATGCAAGAGCCTTTCTCGCGGCAGCCTTGCGCGCAATGGGGTCGTCGAACAGTTCCCGCAGTTTTTCTTTGAAACTGTCCCAACTGGTTATTTCGTCATCATGTGTTTGGTGCCACACGCGTGGGGTGCCGCCGAGATAAAAGATGACATTGGCGAGCATGTTGGGTCCCACCTGTTATTAGCGCTGGCATGTTCATAGAGCTTGATCCAGTCGTCGACGTCCTGTCCCTCCAGGCCAGAGAACACACCTGGGTCACGATGTGGGGCAACCGTGACGACTGGAGCAGTCGGACAAGCCGAAGCCGTTGCGGAGGCGGGTTCGTCACCGGGAGGCATGGTGACAAGCTCGGTGTGCCGACCACTTCGGAGTTCCGTGGTGAGGACGGGGATCGCTGACCTCCACCAGAAATGTTACGTGTGGAAAGACACAGACGAGAGATGCTATTTACACGCTATTTACACTGGAGCCAGGCAGCCAGGCTGACACTCGCTCGTGCCGAGGGCACCGACCAACTTCTTCGTCGTTCTCGTGGCTGCTCGTCTCTCGCGGAATCATATCGTAATAATATGTTGCAATTCCTCCCGAGTGTTACTGAACAGAACAATGTCATCTGCAAACCAAATGTCGCCGAGGTATTCGCTGTTGATCCTCACTCCTCAGCCTTCCCAGTCTAATAGC